>NW_027507718.1:375801850-375804705 GCF_037356315.1 Lithobates pipiens | reverse complement strand
AGATGCATCATGGGATTTGAGTCTGAAGTTACTCCCTTCTGGGACACATCGCAGGTCCCGAAAGACTATGTGACTATTTACAAAGCACAGCGCGACTCATGCATGTGCAGTAGGCTTCACTGCCCATTTTCATTACTTATGGTGCTGGCTCCTGCACCTAAAGCTGACCGAAGAATCAGCTCGGGTGAGGACAACACTGGATCTCTGGACAGGTAAGTGTCCTTTTATTAAAAAGTCAGCTGCTACAGTATTGCCGCGTACAGACGATCGGACATTCTGACAACAAAATTCTGGATTCATTTCCGACGGATGTTGGCTCAAACTTGTCTTGCAGTACACACACGGTCACACAAATGTTGTCGGAAAAGCCGAACGTCAAGAACGCGGTGACGTACAACAGGTGCGACGAGCCGAGAAAAATTAAGTTCAATAGCCAGTGCGGCTTTTCTGCTTGATTCCTAGCAAAAAAACACAAAAAACAAAACAAAAAAAACACACCACCACATCTAAAGATCGATAAGTTAAAATATATTTAAGTTGAAGGCAGGTATGAAGGTCGGTATAAAAAGACACAAATTAAAGCCGATCTCCAGGATTCCTGTCATTTTAAATAGTTTGTTTGAACCAAGCTGGTCCAAACAAACGACTTCCTTCACTAAGTGCTGTATGAACTTTATCCAGCTTCAGCTACATACAGTGCCGGGTTCCGGTTAGGAGACAGAATTCCCATCTCATTCTCAGAAGAAAGCAGTCGGCACTCATCAATTTAGATGACGCTTTGTATTCTGTTACCGAATACAAAGCTTCCTCCGATTGGCCGTGTCGGAGATCATGATCTCACCAGCCAGCCTCTTCACCTCAGCCAATTTGACGAAGCTTTGTATTGATTCAGAGAATACAAAACTGCCTCTGAATGGCTGAGCGCCGTTCAGACTGGCGGCTTTTTTCCAGGTGTGAGACAGGAAGCCAACGTCTCCCTTACGCTATCCAAAATGAAAAAACATTTTGTCCTTAGTTCTACTTTTAAAATCTGAGTGAGCAAGTGCTATTTGTTGCATTTTTTTTGATAGCACGCAGTAACTATAAAATCGGCTATATACCTGAGATCAAGCTGCTGAGGGCTATCCTTTTGGCACTTTGAGCAAAAATAGGTCATTCTGTTGTGTTCTCCCAGGCGACATACTGTGATCTTTGTACCACACTGGCCACAGTCAGATCTTTTATATACTTTGTAATGCTTGTAAAGAGCTGATCCATTCTTTCGACACTGCAAGAACAGAACATTTCTTGTATGGAGAGTTTATTCCACAGTGGTTTTTGTAACAATTAAATTACTATTTACCTTATAAAAGAGGAGTGTAAAGTCACGTGTCATCTTCACCAGATGGCCAATCTGTCCATCTGTTAGTACACCAGCCTGGGATAACAGCAAAGCAAAATAGTAAAACATTTGACATTATAGCATTAACATGCTGGGAAAAAAAAAAACTGATAAAAATTCACAATAAGGTTAACATGTCTATAAAGGTCTGACAATGTATTCAATTTGCAATAGCAGCAGCTGCCATCAATACAGTATATAACATGTAAAAAGTTAGTTCACTGTACCTGTACAGCTGGATGTAGGCCGCTATCAAACAGGGCTTCATTTTTGATAATGTTGCCAACTCCAGGGAGCACTTCTTGATCAAGGAGAACGTCACACAGCATCCGACATCCCTGCTTCTTAACCTCACACTCTGCTCTAGAAAAACTGAACTTCGAGGAGCACACATCCAGTTCTTCAAATAAGCGCACTTTTTCCTGACACTCTGAAGTGTTCCTGAGAAGGAAGAAGACTTTTCCAAATAATCTTACTTTTAATGAGGTAAAAATTTCAAAGCAACCAAAAATAGGGCGATTTAACCACAAAAGGTAAAGTTTAGGAGAAACATAAGAGATACTGTATGAAATGTTCTGTACTTTATTTTAGGGCCAGTTCACACCATAAAAACGCAGTTCCGGATGATTTTCTGCAAGCACGTTTTTGATGTGGTCCAGTGCATTCCACCACCCCCTTTTTTTCTTAACCTAAAGAGTGCTTTCACACTGAAAGCACCTGCGCAACGGCGGTAAATCTGCGCCATTTTTAGCACCGCTTTACCATCGTTTTAGAAGCGCTATTCAGCCGCTAGTGGGGCAGTTTTAACCCCCGCTAGTGGCCGAAAAATGGTTACAGTCGCTCACAAAACGCCACTGCAGCGGAGCTTTGCCAGCTGTATGGCGGCGTTGCCCTGTTTTCAATGGAAAGGCGGAATGGAGGAGCGGTGTATTCACCTCTCCTACACCACTGCAAAGAAGCTGCTGGCAGGACCTTTTGTGATGCCCGGCCAGTGCAGCGCCCCAGTGTGAAAGTACCCGGGCTTTCACACTGGGTTTGCAGCTGAGGCTTTTTTCTTCAGGCACTGTTTTTCTAAAGGACATGTGTGTTCTAGTCCATTTAACTGCATTCCAGTACAGTAGAAATGCAGCATGTTCTACTTTTATGGAAGTGTAATGCACTGGAACTGACTGCACTGGTGTGAACTATGCCATTGAAATCCATATAACCTACGATTCATGTGTTTTTGATGGGGGGAAAAAAAAATATGCACTGGACTGCATGCGGTCGGGACCTTAGAGGCATTTTAAAAATGAAATTTATGAAATTTCCACAATCTTTTTTTCCAGTCAATCTGAGCTAGGAGATGGGCTTGAAATGAGAAGAGTTAAAAAAAAAAAAAAAAAAAAAAAAACAACCAATCAATTGTACAGCCTGTATGCATAATGCTAAAAAGGGAAGAAGAGGAAATAAAAACAATATTTTAAAAGTAAAC
>NW_027507718.1:375609350-375796850 GCF_037356315.1 Lithobates pipiens | reverse complement strand
TTTCAGTGACAATTGTGCGGTCATGCTACACTGTACCCAAATTACATTTTTATCATTTTGTTCGCACAAATAGAGCTTTATTTTGGTGGTATTTATTTACGACTCCGTTTTTTATTTTTTGCAATATAAGCGCAAAAAAGCGGAAATTTGGAAAAAAAAAACAATTTCTTTTTTCCATTTTAAAAGAAATCCAATAAAATCTAATTTTGTCATAAATTTAAGCCAAAATGTATTCTGCTACATGTTTTTGGTAAAAAAAATTCTGTTAAGTGTATAATAATTGGTTTGTGTGATCACGGACATATGTACGCAAATGATCATGTACATATGTGTGCAGGTGATCACGTATATATGTGTGCAGATAATCATTGGAACATGTGATTTTAGTGGGACATATGTGGGGGGACATGTTTTTATTATTAGGGACATGTGTTTTTATGTTTTGGGGACATGTATGTTTTGGGGACATGTATGTTTTGGGGACATATGTGGGGACTGTGTTTATACTGTGTGGTGTGTTGTGTATTACACTAGACTGGTGATCAGTGAGTAAAAAGCTGTAAAAAACAGCTCATACTCACTGATCATCAGCCGGCTGCAGCGATCTGCTCTCCTCTCCTCAGCGATGACTTCTATGTGAGGAGAGGAGGAGCCGATTGCCTAGCAACCGGCTGTTTGTTTACATCACATGACGGCCATGATTGGACACGGCCGTCATGTGATCAGGAGGGCCAATCAGAGAGCCCTCCTGCCGATCTGAGATGTGCCGTGTCCGGGTGACACGGGCGCATCGGGATCGTGCCGCTGCGCGGGCACGCGGGCGCGATCCCTCTCCTTCTGATGGACGTTCCTGAACGTCCTATCAGAAGTAGACGGCTCCCACCCGGCCGTATATGTGCATTGGCTGGGTGGGAAGTGGTTAAATACCTTGTTAAAATGATAAATTAAAATTCCAAACGTTTTAAAGCCTCATTCTATCCATCTTATCTTCTTATTTGTGCTAAATTGCAGCCATCCATTATATACTATTACAATATAATGTTTATAGCGGGGAAAAGGGGAAGTTCTGCTCCAAGTTTCTCAATTCTCTCCCCCAAATATGCCACTTTTGGCATGTCACAGTTTTGACAGGTACCTGCTCCCACTTTCGCTCGAGCAGAAATTCTCCTCTCACCCACCCTCCTTGCAATCTTCTGGGACATGTCAAGTCCCAGAAGATTGCCTCCCCATTGGTCAGGCAATGCGCGGCTTGTGCATGCGCAGTTGGCTGTGAAGTCGTAAGCTGTCACACACTGGGGAGAGGTCAGGGAGGGAACTGAGGGCTAGGGCGGCCACACCACTGGAACGTGGGATAGGCGAGTGTCTGTTTATTAAAAGTCAGCAGCTACACTTATTGTAGCTGCTGACTTTTAACAAACATAAAAATGAGTGGAACTCTGCTTTAAAGATGACAATTTCTCACTTGTACTTGTTCTCAATTGTACTAAAGTAAAGCTGTCCTCTGTATGTCGCACACACCATATTAAAAAAAAAAAAAAAAAAATAAAAGGGAAGTTTAGGAGAAAAATTTAAAACCCTCCCTAGGACTCCCTTAATTCAGTTCTCTTTACCTAAGCGGGCAATTACCAGGCCTAAAGGCTATTTCATGGAGCCAGGAGGAGCAAGTTTATGCTGAAATTATTTCTAAAGGATTTTTCTTTTAACCTTAAAGCAGAGCTCCACCCAAAATAGGAAGTTCCACTTATTTGTACCCTCCACGGCCACATTTGACACTTATTTGGGGGGGGGGGTACCTGGTCTTGACAAACCTGAACATTTAATAATCACTTTAAAAGTATAACTGAATCATGGGAGAGATGGCCCTAGCATGTTCCAGTGTACGCAGCACACACTATGTAACGTGTACCGCAATCAATGTTTTCTAGCCCTGGAAGACGTCTGATGAGCCCATACTATTTAGGGAGTCTTGTGAAGTCGGTAAGCAAGCAGTTTACCTACCACTTTGGGCAAAGGGGTCTGTCGGAGTTATCACATTACCCCTAGAATTTCTGAACTATCTATAACCATATATATATATATATATATTTTTATTATTATATATGGTTATGTAGAAGAGGATCACTTCTTTGTACTAGATCGTTGTTTATGTACATTTTCACTGGTGTTTCACATTGCCGTTTTACATTTATTCGGGTAGCGTTTTTATGTGGGTTAAGGTTCAATGCACAGTCACACTAGTTTTATTTATTTTGGAGAGATAATATTTTCAAGTATAGTCATTTCACTTGTGGTATATAGACTGACTGGTTGAGTGCATTATTAATATTTGCATTTTTTGACAGAAAAGACATCCTCTGTGCTGTTCACCAATCCATAATTTATTCCCCCCCCAATCACATTTATACAGATGCGTTTCAACTTACTGGTTTCAAGTGTAAGCCCCCCTAAAGTCTGCATTTACGTACATACTGTTTGCATGTACAGGTGGGGGGGGGGGGGGGGGGGTTTGGAGCTTGGGTGCACCTTTATTTACTTTAAGACCCCTTTCACACTGGGCGTTTTTTCAGGCGCTTTAGCGTTAAAAAAAGCGACTGAACCTCCGACATTTGTTGGAGATGCAACTCCGCAAAAGGTACGTACATTCACATCTGGTGGGAGTGTGCTGTACTCCTCCCGTTTTGGACACAAATCTTTCAGATCTACTCAGATATCTATGAAAAACCGCTTTCTCCTTCTCCCGCCATTGCCCCTCTGTCTTCTCCCGGGCTCCATTAAATCACAGACAGACAAACAACTTACTCAAATTTTTCCTTTGTGCAGGGCAACAATTGATCCCTAGACATTGGAAAACCACCACCCCCCCATCCTTATTAGAATGGGTAGGTGAAATTAAACTTAATGCTCATGGAGGACATGCAAGCAAAGGTACTTGATAGACTAAATTCTCCTTCACCTGGAGTATATGGAGGCATTACTCTACTTCAGACAAATTAAAACATAGACTTTCAGCAGTCACATCCACCTGAGCTATGGATTTAATCTCTGAGGCAGACCTTGGTCTTAGACACTGAAATCCCCAACCTCACTGAAGCTCGCTGTCTCTTCGCCCTACCCCCTTCTGTCCTCTCTCTTATCTACCTTTCCCCCCTTGCCTCTTCCTTCCACCTCTTCCTCTCTTCTATCCTAGCAGGCCACTCTTGGCCTATATATGTGCCTACAGGCATCCTGGTTCACTAACTGGTAACCGCCGCCCATTGAGGGTTCTATATGGACCTTGTCCTCTTGGTCAGGCTCATCGTAGCAGACTTAACGCTAATATCCATCCTTCCCTGTGCTGGATGCAGCAAGTTCCCATAGGGGCACCCAGTCCAGGGAATAGGATACTCATATTGTATGGTTTACATGCTTTCTACTGTGCATATAGATGGGAACCCCAAATGTGCTACATGACTAACAGGATGCCTTATCTCACCACTATCTGTAAAGTATATACTGTGTTTAATATTGTTGGACCAGCCAGTCCATTGTTGGACACCTGGCTCTGTTCTCACCTTATGTTTTTTTTTTTTTTTATTGACTTTACAATCTTTAATTGCTTATATTCTGATAAAAAAGACTAATAAAAAAAAAAACTTATTGAACCTAAAAAAAGCACCTGAAAGAAGCCTCATCTGCAATCCCAATGTGAAAGCCCGAGTGCTTTCACACCGAGACCCCTTCCACACTATGGTGTTTTTCATGCGATTTAGCGTTAAAATAAGCGCCTGTAAAGCGCCTGAAAGAAACTGCAACTGCAATCCCAATATGAAAGCCTGAGTACTTTCACACTGATGCGCTGTGCTGGCAGAGCGTCAAAAAAAAGTCCTGCAAGCAGCTTCTTTGCAGCGCTTTTGGAGCGGTGAATACACCGCTCCTAAAGCACCCCATCCCATCAATGGGAAAATCAATTGGAAGCGCCTGCAAAACGATTTTGGCAGTGGTGCTTTGTGGGCGCTTTTAACCCTTTATTTGGCCACTAGCAAGGGTTAAAAGCACTCAAAAACTGCTGGTAAAGCGCCGCTAGTTTAACGGTGCTTTACGAGCGTTTTTCAGGCACTGGCAGTGTGAAAGGGCTCTTAAAGCACTTGGGCTTTCACATTGGGACTGCAGATGAAGCTTCTTTCAAGCGTTTTTTTTTTTTTTTTTTTTTAAACGCTAAAGCGCCTGAAAAAAGTGTTACTATATTCTACATACGATATACTATATACTGCATTCACCATATCCAGTCTCACACAGTTATTTTAGTAAATATAAAACTGCTAAATACCTTTTCTCATTAGCAGTTTAAAGCAGTCTTCTGACAGTTCCTGGTTAAGGTTTGTGGGAGGCATCTTCATACTGCACTGACCTCACCTATCAGGATCGAGGACCCCTGACCCTCTGTCTGGACAATGCTGCTCACATGAACCCTCAAAAAATAAATAAAAACAAACAACCCCCCCCCCCCCCACAAACTGAGCATATGCAGCCTCCAGTAACTGCCTTAACCCCCTGGACCTGTTCTGGAGTCAGTGAAAGAGGAGGCTCTGTGCATACAAGATCAAGCAGCCTTTTACAAAATCCCTTGGATTCCACAGCGAGTATAACAAGCATGACTTACTGCATATACGGACTGATTTTACTGTTGTGGGTTTAGTAACACTTTACCATTATCCCCATCACAAAAGGGTCAGGGGAATAAATAGCCCCCTTTCTTATTGCATACATACTGTGGCAGGTTCTCTACTGAATTGTCAGGGATCTATTATAACCCTGATGTCTCCCTTGCACTCTGAAGCCTATGAAGAGCAGATCATGCTCTATTAACAAAGTTGATCTTGGGGCATAATGCCTCCTTCCTCTAAAATGTGGTCTCACATTTAAGAGGAAGGTGGCCTTGGGCCTCAAGACAAATGGCAATGCCACAATTTGGAAGTGCTGACCTCCCAAAGCAAAATGCAGAAAGCATTGGTGCAATATGAAAATGGGAATATAGAGATGAGTGTCTTGTAGGTCTAGTCAAGTAAGAAATTCTTCTCATCTTAGCAAAGCAAAGACAGATCTGGTTGAATTCATCTGGAATTTTGATACACAAAGAAAGTAAATGGAAGTATTAAAGCCCTGGTTTTGAGGTGGAAACCTGGAGAAGAAAAAAAAAAAAAAAAAAACAAAAAAAATACAAAGCTCCCCTTCACCGTAAGGGTAGTAGACTTAAGCCTCGTACACACACGATTGGATTTTCCAACAGGAAATGTGTGATGACAGGCTGTTGACGGAAAATCTGACCGTTTGTATGCTCCATCAGACAATTGTCGGATTTTCCACGGACAAAATGTTGAATAGCAGGTTTTTTAATTTTCCAGAGAAATGTCTGTTGTCAGAATTTCCGAGCGCATGTACAAAAGTCTGCATGCTCGGAAGCAAGGACGAGCCAGAAGCAGTCGGTCTTGTAAACTAGCGTTTGTAATGGAGAATTAACATTCGCGACGTGGCAAATTATGAAATCTTGAAATGCAGCGCACATTTTCTTCTACTTTAATGGGATAATAGTGAAGCTGCTTTGCTGGCGATACTGATTGAGTTATTGCAAATGGATTTTCAAAGGCTACTTTTTCCTTAGCGATATCAAGAATATGATGCTTTTTTTATTTTATTTTTTTTTAATTTGGGCAAGTTACCACAACACCATTATCTCATAGTTTTTAAGATCAAAAGATACAACTATGTTTTTAATATATATATATTTTTTAATGTAACTGCCTACTCCCAAACTGTCATTTGAAGTAAAACACCAGCCAAGTATTCTCCAAAATGTTTTTTTATTGTGCGTTAAAAAAAGAAAACAAAATACGATTGGACATATCTGCCAATAGAACGTAACCAAAAAGTGCATTCTATGCATCCAAAAATATATCAATTATTCAACCAAAAAAATAAAAATGTCAAAGCAATAACGCCAAGGCCAATAATAAATAAACACGTCATCTCCTAATTCCACAACATGTCTGGTTGACGAATGGCCATTCAGAAACGAACTGAAAAGCGCAAACTGAAAAGTGTGAATCAACACTGAAACGTCTAAACACGAAATTAGCAGAAGGAGCCCAAAGGGTGGCACTAAAGAGCTGAAAAAACATGTAGTACGTCACTATGTTTGGGATTGTTGGCCGACAATTGTGTGCCGTTTGTATGCAAAACAAGTTTGGGCCAACGCCCTTTGGACGAAAGTCCACGGTTTTGTTGGCGGAAAATCTGATCCAGTGTACGAGGTTTGAGGCATTTTCTTAGAGTAGAAGTTCCCCCTTCACTGATGATTTTTTTTTTTTTTTCAAAAAAGTTTATTAAAGCGATAAATAGAAAACAATGTCAGCAAAAAGGATCAAATGAAATACACAGCATAAGCCGTTGGATGACAAGATTGCAATGAAGTGGTAAACAGATCATAGAACTCTACAGACCAAACAAAAGATTATAAACATTAGTGTAGATCTTACATCCAACAAAAGGTCGCGAAAAAGAGAGAAGATAAAACATTCAACGTGCTGACCTACATATCTAAAATGTATAAGAAAACATCATACAGAGAAAGAGGGGAAAAGTTCAGAGAGAAAATAAAAAATGAAAAAATTGCAGATGGAGAAGAAAAAGAAAAACCCAAGGTGCGATCATTTTAGTAAACGAAATAGGAACCATGGGTTCCACTTCAGGTCATATATGTGAGTCGTGTCTTGCAGAGTATGGAAAATCTTTTCAGTCAGCATTACTTGGTCAATGCGTGAGAGAACTTGAGACAAAGGGATCGACGGGGCTTTCCAGTGAAGTGCTATAGTCCATAGCATAGAGACACATATGGAGTGAACTAGCCGTACAAAGTGTTTTGGGGTGTCAGGCGGGGTCTGGAAGAGAAGACAGTGGTGATAAGTGAGGGACAATGCCCGGCCAGCGAGCCTGTCCATCAGCCTTAAGACCTCCTGCCAGACTGGGCGAATTAAACTACAATCCCAAAAGATGTGGACAAAGGTGCCCGGGTGGTCGCAGCCTCTAAAATAGTTAGGGGATGTATGGGCATAGATCTGGTGCAAACGTACCGGAGTGTAGTACCATCTGGTGATTACTTTAATGGCCGTTTCCCTAATTGTTAAGGATCTAGTGCATTTGCGCATATTATTCCATCCTTCCTCCCAGTCTACCACACCGGTCCCCAGCGCCAACTCCTTTTCCCATTGTGATCTATACCGCAGAGTCTGATCCACAGTATGTCCTTCAAGAGCCCTGTAGATCAGGGAGATCAGGCCTTTTTGGCGTGGGAAGTTAAAACATAAATCCTCAAAGATAGTGAGTTGGGTCTGGGACCGGAGCCCGTAGTGGGAGAGAAAGAAGTGGCGGATTTGTAAGTATCTGAAACGTTCACCGTCCGGGAGTTGGCGCTGGGTCTGCAATATCGAAAAGGGAACAAAGTCAGAACCCGTTACAAAGTCCCTCAACTGAGTAAGTTTACATTGAACCCACAATCCGAAAGATTCAGTATGGAGATAGGCTGGGGGGAACCTAGGATCACCCAGGAAAGAGGCGCCCATAGAGCCCCCTGAGGTGAGGTTGTATTTGTGTTTGTAGCGGTGTCACAGTAGGAGACTGTCCGCAACTATAGTATTAAGCGTGCATAAAGTCGAGTGAGGTCGATGTGTCGACCACATAAGGCCAGGGAGATAAAAGGGCGTTATCGAATCACTCTCAAACCTCACCCAAGGGACTCTGGAGTTAGGGATCGACCACTGTGCTTGTTGCGTAAATCTGCAGGTAAGATAATACAACCAAATTTGAGGAACCTCCAGACCTCCACTTCTCATAGAGCTGTACAGGACCCCCCTAGCAAACCTGGGCGGTCTATTATTCCAAATAAATCTGTTGAAATGGGATTGAAGGTTGAGGAGAAAGGATTTGGAGAGCTTAACCGGTAGGGAGCGAAACAGATACAACAGCCTGGGGAGGATGACCATTTTGAGCGCTGTGATTCTTCCTATAAAGGGGATATGTAAAGAGAGCCAGCCTTTAATAGTATTTTTAAGTTTACTGATCAATGGGGGGTAATTGACCCCAAAGAGATCACGGAAATTCCCGGGCAGTCCTACTCCCAAGTAGGGAATGTGGGAAGTGGCCCAAGTAAAGGAGTAGTTTTGTTTAATAAGGGCCAAATCATTGGGAGCAAAGCCTATAGGGAGGGCTACAGATTTGGAGACATTAATGGAAAGACCAGAGACCCTCGCAAAGTGCGACAGTGTTAGAAAAAGGTTGGGGAGGGAGACATGAGGATTTGTTATAAACATCAGAACATCATCAGCATACATGCAAAATTTGTACATGTCGTTACCCTTAGTGTAACCAGCAATGTCAGGATGTCTCAAGAGGGCAATCGCGAGGGGTTCTAGGGCTAAAGCGAAGATTAAAGGGGAAAGGGGACACCCCTGTCTAGTGCCTCTACCTATTGGGAAGAATTCGGAGCAACAGCCAGGCAGCTTAATGCGGGTCATAGGGTTATCGTAGAGGGCTTTGAAACCTACCAGGAAGTTACCTTGAAAGCCCATGCGTGGTAAAAGTGTGTCGATGTAATTCCATGTAACACTGTCAAACGCCTTCTGTATGTCTAGGCTTAACAGGAGGAGTTTGCGGGAAAACAGGTTGGCGTCTTGGATAACGTCTGTTGCTAGGCGGATGTTGTCTGTGATGAAGCGATGTGGGATAAATCCAGATTGGAAGGGGGAAATCAAGGAGGGGATAAACTTTGCCAGTCTGTCAGCTAAAATTCTACTAAATATTTTGATATCGTTATTTATAACCGAGATAGGCCTAAAATGTTTGGGTAAGTTATGATTTTTATTGGGTTTAGGGATCAGTGACATGTTAGCTAACAACATTTCCTCTGGGAAGCTATTACCAAGCAAAATTGAGTTGAAAAGGTGTACCATTCTAGGGGCCAGGATCATGGAGTATTTTTTGTAATAAAGAGCCGAAAAGCCATCCGGGCCTGGGGCAGAACCCATTTTCAGTGACTTGAGGACCCCTAAGAGTTCCGGGATTGTGATAGGGGCATTGAGTACTTCAAGTTGTGAGGTGGAAAGTGTCGGGAGGTGGATGTCATGCAGCCAGGACAGGTCTTCAGGGGAGGGGAGAGTGTGGGGGGGCTCTAAGAGCTTGGTATAGAATTGCTCAAAGATTTTGAGTACCTCCTTGGGATGTGAAGACACAAAATCGGTCTCTATTAGACAGCCGGTATAAATGAGGAGGGCGAATTGAGTTAGACAATCTCCTAGCAAACATAGTCGATGCTGAGTTATTGAATAATAAACAGCGGGCTTTGGTCCAACGTAGCGTCTTTTCTACCTTGGACGACAACAGGGAGTCTAGTTCCAGGCGTTTCTGTTTAATGGAACGCCTGGTAGAATCCAAGTGTAACAAAGACGTATTTTTATATAATTGATCTAGTTCATTAGTTAACTCCACTATTCTGAGTCTGTTGGATTTGTTACGGGCAGCAGAAATACTAATAAGTTTCCCTCTGATGACAGCTTTATGCGCCATCCAGAGAAGTGAGGGCTGCATATCTGGGCGAGCATTCAGAGAAAAATATTATTCCAGAGACTGAGCCACTTGGGAATCCACCGCTGCGTCAGAGAGAATGGACTCATTCAATCTCCAAGAGTGGGGCGTGGGGGCGAGCCTAATAAATCCTGTAGTGAAGGAGGTAACCTGATGGTCTGACCATACACAGGGGTGGATGGAGGCCGCTAAAGAGTTAGCAAGTATGATTGGGGAGGTGTATATGTAGTCTAATCTCGCATAACTGTTATGAGGGTGGGAGAAAAAGGTGAACTCTCTGCAGCCTACGTTATGCGCCCTCCAGGTGTCAGTGAGTTGCAGATCCCGAAGGCCACCAGTGAGAGATTTCGGGAATGCTCTAGATGCGACCGAAGTCGACGAGCGGTCTAGAGTGGCGTTGGCTACTGAGTTAAAAATCGCCACCTATGATCATATGAGGGGAGTGGTGTTGCGCCAATTTCTCAAAAAACAACCTAAAAAAGGTTGCTGAGCCTTCATTGGGTGCGTAAACACTGGCAATAGTAAGTTCCCTGTTGTGGACAATCCCCTTAACAATCATATAACGACTTTCAGGGTCCCTGAATATTTGCTTAACCTCCATCGGGAGGGAAGAGTGGAGTAGTATGGCGCCACCCCTGGTCTTGGACGAGTGGAGCGAGTAAAAGGCTTGAGGGAAATCCTTATGGAAAAATTTGGGATGGGAGGAGCGGGAGAAATGCGTTTCTTGGAGAAGAAGGATTTTAGCTCCAAGTTGTTTATAAAAGGTAAAGGCTTTGCGCCGTTTGGAAGGGGAGTTAAATCCTTTAACGTTATGTGAGATACATGTTATTGCCATGGTATATGAGAAAAAAACGTAGATAATTGGGGATCAGATCTGGCGGAGGGGGGGGAGGGGGAAGTCACAAAGGAACACTCGTCCATCAAGTCCAAGAGTATCAGGGGAACCCTCACAGCGTCTCCCAGACTCCCCGGAAATAAGGTACAATACAGTAACGCCAAGAGTGAAACGAGATCACAGAACCGGAGTATAAAAGAAACATATGCTGTAGAAGGATCATAGGATTTGAAAAATGATCGACCCATAGAGGAGAAAACCAAAAAACATAGAAAAAGAAAATTAACATTTGAAAAAACAGTCCCAGCCTCTAACATAGGTCTGAGAAACAACATTAATGCTAAATGTGGTAGCGTGTGGGAGAGAGTTCCCACACCGAAGGAAAAGTCGGATACCGAGACAACTAGGTCTCGTGTCCAGTAGGGTTGCGCAGTGGTAGGGAGCACCCACCAGAGAAGCAACCAACCACCGGAAAGGAGAGCCATAATACAGCTCCTAGGGACTTGTAAAATTCCAGAGGGCCGGGTAGAAGACCGTGGAAAACATATGCTCCTCCTCCCTCTCTCCCCAATAATTTCTACCCTCGAAACAGCAAACAAAAGTATAGTATGTATGTCCTCTGGGAGTCAAGGCTAACCGCAGTCAGAACCTCAAGGTGAGTCGGAGTAAGGTACCATCAGCGAGGGCTATCCTCCACCTGGTCCCCCGACACCATACCGGATCCTACGTCTGTCCCTCCTGGTAGGGGGTGTTTGCCATATAGGTATAGCTCTGGGAGTGGAGGGCAGTCTGCGAATCGCAGAGGCCTCCAATAAGCCAAGTTTTACCAGGATTTCCTGGCCTTCCAGGACGGAGGTGGCGGAGTACGGCGTGCCATTATGAGGGATCACCAGACAAAACGGGAAACCCCACCGGTATCTGATACGGGCAGATTGCAAGACAGTAGTTATCTCCTTCAAGTTTCTCCTCCTCTCCAAAGTCGCCGGTGCAATATCTGGAAAAATCTGGATTAAGTGATCGTCAAGGGTTATCCTCTGTTTGTTGCGGGCTGCTCTCAATATTTCCTCCTTAACCAGAAAATCTTTCATGCAAAGGATGACATCCCTAGGTGGTTTGTCCTCCGGGGGTTTGGGACGAAGAGCCCTATGGATACGATCACATTTGAACATGTTGGCATCATGGTCAGGGAGCAAGGATTTAAACAACCTAATCACCACCGGGATGAGCTCAGATTCGGACTCAGGAATTCCACGGATGCGCAGATTATTGCGCCTGTTTCCGTTATCAAGGTCTTCTATCTGAGTCTGTAGTAGCTGGACCGTAGAGGACAGTGCTTCATGTTCTCTGCTAAGGTCATTATGAGCTATCGCCAACTCATCATGCTTAGTCTCTAATCTCTCCGTCCTCGCGCCCAGGGCAGAGATTTCTTGTGAAAGTGCATGTGAAGTCTTTTGTAGTTCCGATTGGAATTTGGACACCAATCTGTTGTACATGGATTCCAGACTGTCCTCTAGGTCTGCTTTAGAGAGGGCGCTAGGGCACGCACTGTTCGACGATGGAGCAAGTGAGGATGGACCTGGTGAACGCGGAGAGGTGGCGGGACCCGGGGAGAGGCCACCTCCAATAGCCCCCTCATGCTCCATGCTAGATTGTTCCTGGGAACGGAGAAGATACTGTGTGAGGGTCTTTTGAGCGATGCTCCGTGCTTTTTTTTTCTTCGCCGGCATGCACCAAGGTTCTGCGGGTCAAGGGGTGATGTAAGAAAAGAGGGCGAATCGTGGGGCTAACGGCCCTCGGGGATAGGCTGAAGTCCCGAACGGAGCTGATCTGGAAACTCAAACGTCCATCCTGTACCTAGCCGCGTATGCGGCCTCTGTGGAGGGGGGTGAGTTGAGGTAGGTGTAGCAAGAAGGCTGCTGGTTGTCTATCTGTGGGCTTGCTGGGATGTGTTGTCCCACAGACTAGTCCCGAACTGTAAATGCTACAGGTCCCGACGTGCCGGGTGGAGGGAGCACTCCCCAGGATGAATGTCCCAGTGGGGGTCAGAATGCCAGGCAGCAGTTGACAACGGGGGGGGGGGGGGGGAGTAGTGCTGTACTCACTGTGAGCCCAGGAGGTTGCGTAGCGATGCCGTAGGCCAGGGATTTCGTCCGCTTCAATTTCGGGAGGTGATCTCTTGTGGTGCAGCACAAATGATGGTGAGAAGCGGCGTCGGGAGACCCATCCGAGGGTCCCAAGATGGCGCCTATCGACAATCCGAGCCTCGTGGCGGTGGGCTACAGTGAGAAGGACTCTGGCTGCGCCAGCGACATCTGGGAATGCTGCACTGCGTCTGCGGTTGCGGTCCCGGGAAGGATGGTACTGCGGGGGGTAGATCCAGGCTCCAGATCTGGGGAAGGAGTGCTGCGGCCGGCCCAGGGTGTACCAAGATGGCCGCCGGCAAACACCCCGGGTCTCCAGGCCTCGATCACTGCTCCGCTCGCCGCCAACCGACCTCAGTCTCCTGGCCTCAGGCGGAGATGTCCGCTGGTGTGTGCGATGGGCGGACGGCCAGCCGATGGACGCTACAGCGGCGTCCGGGAGCACCGGAACGGAGGTAGGCCGCAAGATGGCGGCGATGGGCCTCCCGCAGCGTCCCACTGATGATTTTTTTGTCAAGGGATTCCCCAATGAGGTGTTCACCATCAAATGGCATACATAGAAGAGCCATGTTCAGACAAGCAAGTTTTGCCACAAAATCCTGCACATATGCACAGAAATAGGAGACTGAGATTTGGCAAATTACATTTACAAAAGCATCAGCATAAAATAGGTCTGAAGACATCAGCTGTAATTGTTCTAAGAGAGCAGAGTCTTTAAAGACAGGATCTTGTACTCTGTTCATTGATCTTAACCAGTTTGTGATAATCTGACAAATAGACATAGCAGGTATTGCTGGCTACGGGGTTGGACCTACAAGAGCAAATAGGGCCTTTAAAAAGGGATTCAATATGCTAAAAAATGAGAGCACATCCTTAAGTTGGAATTGTAAGGTGTTTATTGGGAAATAAAATGGCAGGATCCACCACCAAAATAGTCCAATTCTTTTTAAAATCTTTTTCCATAGTATAGATCCCAGCAAAAATCTTAGGAGGAGAATAAAGCCTTTCAGGGTTGATCCAGTCTAAATGTGCAATCAATCATTGTTTGTATGGTAAAGTATTTTAGACTTAGCCAGTCTCTTTGTATAAAAGGTACCTATAGGGGTCCGTTCACACCACATCATTTAGAGTGTCCACAGTGGAAAGCATTTGCGTCAAAGCCATAGTTTTACCTCACAGAATGCAAGAGGGAAAAAAAAATAGGATTTTTGTACTCACCGTAAAAACCTTCTCTGTAATTCACCGACCGACACAGCTCCTCTCTAACTAAATGGGTTTGTTAGCCTGCCATTAGGAGAACTAGGCAAACAATTGTAACAATACACAGAACTTTAGTCCCGCCCCGGGGGGCGGACCCTGTGCCAACAACCCTCCCTGCTCCCAGGCAGAACTCAGTACGTCAACAAGCAGTATAATGTAGAGAAAAAGGAGGGGTGGGTGCTGTGTCGGTCGGTGAATTACAGAGAAAAGGATTTTACGGCGAGTATAAAAATCCTATTTTCTCTTATATTCACCGACCGACACAGCTCCTCTCTAACTAAATGGGACATCCCCAAGCAGTGCCAAACGAGGGGTGGGAAAAAACAGCATTAAAAACTTCCCCCACCATGGCAAGTGGGAACTAGTGAAACTAAACCCACAAAAAAGCAGCAGTGTACGGAAAACACACCGCCATAACTGGGCATTCTCAACAGGAGAGATCCCCAACACACAACAGTCTTGCGGAAGTAATGCAACAGTGCATTAACAAACAGTACTGAGTTTTTATCGAAAAAACAGGAAAAATATCTCAATTGCAACTACACGGCCGCCTGCAAAACTTTGCGGCCAAAACAGGCATCAGTCGATGCACTAACGTCTACCTTGTAGAACTTGGTAAACGTATGGACAGATGATCAGGTCGCCACCTTACACACCTGAGCGACCGACGCTTGGTGTCAGAAGGCCCAAGACGTTCCGATTGCTCTTGTAGAGTGGGCAGTGACTGGAAAGGGGGACACATGCCCCTTCAAGGCGTAGGCTTGGACTACAATCTGTCTGATCCATCTGGAAATGGTGGCCGACGAGACTGCCATACCCTTCTTTGGACCAGCCACGAAACAAACAGTGAGTCTGATCTTCGAAAGGGAGCCATGGCAGACAAGTACACCTTCAGAGCCCTAATCACAGAGAGAGTGAAGGGCCACTTCTTTGGGGTGCTTCGGCTTAGGACATAATGATGGTAATACAATGTCCTCATTGATATGAAAAGCCAAAACCACCTTTGGTAGAAAGGACGGTTGCAGACACAACACCACCTTATCCCTGTGGATGACCAGATAAGGCGACTTGCATGACAAGGCCGCCAATTCCGAAACCCTCCTGGCCGATGTAATGGCCACTAGAAAGACCACCTTCTGTGACAGGGTCAACAGGGGGATCTCCCCGATATAAACGGCGGCTTCTGAAGCGCTGACAACACCAGGTTCAAATCCCATGGGGGTAACGGTGGACGCCCCAGAGGGACTACATGTCGTACCCCCTGAACAAAGGTACTCACTGAGTGAGACGCCAGGGGTTGCTGAAAAAAAAAAAAAAAAAATTCCCCCTTAATGGTGCTCAAAGCCAATTTTTGGTCTACTCCTTGCTGAAGAAACAACAGGATCCTGGATATAGAAAAGGAGCGCAGATGCCACCCGTTCTCCTCACACATGGAGATGTAGGCCTTCCAGGTGCGATGGTATATCTTCTGTGAAGAAGATTTCCGCTCCCTCAGCATACAGTAGGTGACCGCGATATTATGTCAATCTCGCCGCTTCTATCATCAACATGGGGACAAGGTGCTTTGGGGGGGGGGGGGGGCGCACGGCACCCCCCATGTTGAGGGCACGCGGCCTGGTACGGCTCGGGGGGGGGGGGGGGCTCGCTCGTCCCCACCCCCTTTCCTGGCCGGCCAGGCTGTGTGCTCTGATAGGGGTCTGGCATGGATTTTGGGGGTTATTTTCAGCGTAGGGGATTCCCCTTAAAATCCCTACCGGACCCAAGGGCCTGGTATGCCCCCCTCGGGCATGCAGGCTTCATGAGTGAGGCGACATTGTTGCTGCTCTCTCGCTACTATAGGAAAATTACATTTTCCTATTGCAGCCAGCACGAGAACCAGCGCAACGGGATCGCGCTGGTTAGAGAAGCCTGTCGCCGGGAACCAGCACGACAGTATCGCGCTGGAAACACAATATCGGCGGCACCTACTGTAGTTGGAATCACTGAGTCCGTCAGACCCCGGTTCCTCAGCACCTGGCTCTCAATAGCCATGCCGTTAAAGCCAGCGATGGTAAAGCAGGGTGAAAGATTGGACCTTGAGATAGGAGGTCCTCTCGCAGCGGCAGTCGCCAGGGAGAGTCTGCCACCAAACCCACCAGGTCGGAAAAGACACAACATCGGGGGGCGTGACCGGATGTCAGGGTGAGAGGTCGCGGCGGGCTCAGACCTACCGCTCGCTCCAGAGACTAATGCTGCCAAGGTAGTGTGGAGGAGGAGGAGGGAAGGAGAAGCCGAGCGTTGAGGTGCCGAAACGAGGGGACGCTGTGAAGCTGTGACACCACGAAAGCGAGAGTAACGGTACATGCGGTTGACCGAACGGCGCAACAGTGGAGATATGTGGAGGTCGCCACAGGAAGCTCTCCCATAGAGGAACATCGATCCCCACGTAAGAAACCCTGTGAGAGAGGGAATCAAAGCGAAGGGAGGGATTGAGCGATACCCCCCCCCCGGTGGAAGAGACGTAAGACCCGAAGGTATGACTAGGAAAAGGGGGGTGGAGGAGGTGACCACACATAATGGATCACAAACATTACGTAGTTCCAAAGATAAGGCTGGCCACTCGACCGGGCTGACAGGCGTTGCTGCTGCTGCCGCCGCTTCTAAACTGGAGCGATATGCCCATACGCCTAATCAGACCCCAAACCAAACACCTAAAAAGAACATGCAAGTCGGAGAGGGGCGGCCGCAGAGTACTGCAGCCGAGCAAACGGTCGGAAGGAAAAGCCAGGGCTTGACGTCCGAAATAGAGCCGACAAGTTTAAATAAAGCAATATGTGTGGCAGTCCGGTCGGACACTACGGGTGTAATGGGTGGAATATCGGAAGCACAAGCGTCCGTGAGTAATCTCTCCTTGGAGAGGGGGACTGGACGGGACACTGAGATAAGTACAGAAGGAGAAATTTGGGCAAAAGGTAAAGAACCATCACTAAAAGAAATTTTCTGCGGTGAATGCAAATGATGAAGGGCCAGTTAAATTTGTGTATGGCTAAAATGGACAATATGGAAAATATTATACGCAGGAAAAATATCAGAGTTTTAGGTGTCCCGGAGAAAAGTGAAGGCAATAATCTTGCTGAATTTATGGAAATATGGATAAAGAATAAAGTAGGGAGTGAGAAGCTATCAAGATTTTTTGCAATTGAAAGAGCGTATAGAATTCCGTTTAGGATGGTGGAAGGAAGAAGTCATCCTAGACCCATAATCATCCAATTGCTGTCCTATAGAGATAAAGTTGTTATCCTTCAAAGAGCAAGAGAACTGCGTAACCTTGAATATAATGGGATAAAGATTTCATTGTATCTGGATTTTTCCCCAGAGCTGCAAGGACAGAGAGCCAAGTTTATAGAGTGCAAAAAGAAATTGCAGAGTCTTAAAGTGAACTATGCATTGCTTTATCCGGCAAAGTTGAGGGTATCAGCATTTGGGGAAAACACATTTTTTAATAGTCCAGAAGAAGTTAAGTCGTGGTTGGAGGAAAATAAATGTCTGCTGCAACATAGGGGAATGCTGTAATATGAAAATAGAAAGAAAATGGACTTTTTTTTTTTTTTTTCCTTTTTCTGGACTAAGAGGGAATGCCCCCATATTGCTCTGCTCGTCTCCCTCCCTCTCTTCTTCCCCCCTTCCCTCTTTTTTTTTTTTTTTTTTTCTTGGCAGTAATGTGGACTATTTTTTGTTATAGAAATAAGAGTTAGGGCCGGTTCACACAGCGAGGCGCGGCGAGGCGTCTCCGACTTGCCTCGCCGCGACCTGCGGGGACCTCAGCCGCGACTTGCAGAGGACTTCTGTATAGAAGTCAATGCAAGTCGCCCCCGAAGTCGCCCCGAAGTAGTACAGGAACCTTTTTTCTGAGTCGGAGCGACTCGAGTCACTCCTCTCAGAACGGTTCCATTGTACAGAACGGGGGCGACTTGCGGGAGCGAGGCGAGGCGAGCCGTGTCGCCTCGCATCGCCTCGCTGTGTGAACCGGCCCTTATGGGAGTGGGTGGGTAGGGCGAGTAGGTGGGGAGGATATATCACCCTGGGAGGTAAAAACGGTCATGTTGGAAGCCCCTTAGAAGGGCCCCAAGTGGGGCATGGGAGGGTTGGGGAGGGGAAAGAAAAAAGGGATGGGGAGTATGAATGGATGAATGATAGTGAGAGAAAGGAGGTTGAAAGGATAGGAAAGGATAGAGGTAGGCATGGTAAAGGATTATTAATTGCACAAAAAAAAAAATATTTAAGTATAAAGTTGATGGGTGAAATTGCATTGAATACGGTGGTCAGGGAAAAAGGGCACAAGAAAATGAAATTAAGAGAGGCACAAGGAAATAATATTGTTCAATTTATATAAAATGTGTGTAAAATGTGCATAAGAAATATGGTAAATTTGAGATACAAAATATGTGTGGGATTAAAATTTTGGAGCACAGGGAAAGAAGAAAAAAGCAAGGGGGAGATCACGTGTGAAAACACAGAGAAAGCACGTAGAATGGAGAATAAAAGTATGATATTGAGATTTAGGTTTTAAATATGGGAGTAAGCAGTAAGGTAGGGAATTTCATTAAAAAGGTTAAAATTTGTTCTTGGAATATACGGGGGGTGAAGGAACAGCTGAAGAGACGTGCGTTATTTTCCATGGGGAATATGGGTAATTATGGGATGCTCTGTTTGCAGGAGACCCACCTGGACCGTGATACAATCAGTGTGCTAAGACACAGAAAATATAGGATACAATATCATTCTACATACACTTCCTACTCAAGGGGAGTGAGTGTCTTAATAGATCCTGGGTCGGGCCTAACCTGCAGGCAGAGCATCGTAGATGTTAAAGGGAGATATGTGTTCCTTTTTTGTGGTATAGAAGATAGAGTATGTGTGATTGCAACTGTGTATATCCCACCACCATTTAATGCAGAAATATTACATGAACTGCTGAAGTTTATAAAGGATAAGCCTGGAATCCCAGTCATAATAGCAGGGGACTTCAATATGATAATGGATCAAAAAATAGATAGGTTCCCACAGAAGGTCGGTAGTAGGGAGGGACCTAATGGGTTGTTATTTCAATTCTGTGAAGAAACGGGTTTTGTGGATATATGGAGAAGGTGGAACCCCTTAAAAAAACAGTATTCTTGTCACTCTAAGACGTACTCCACCTTGTCCAGGATCGATATGGTGCTGTGTAATGAAGAGGCGCTGGGGATGGTGGAGAAAGTGGAGTACGAGCCAAGGGGAATTTCGGACCATTCACCGGTAATGTTTTTAATGACAATAGGGAGAGGATGTAGTAGAAGGGAATGGAAGATAAACCCATTTTGGTTAGAACTAATGGATAACATGGAGGGGGTAAAAGAAAATCTAAAAGAATTTTTGAGCATAAATGTGGGATCTACGTCCCTGGGAATAATGTGGGATACCTTGAAAGCCTTCTTAAGGGGGGAACTAATAAAAAAGATATCGCAGATTAAGAAAAATGGGGTAGCAAAGGAAATAGAAGCAAAAGAAAGGGTAAGGAGGTCAGAAGAGAGGTATATAAAGGGCCCCCTCAGAAGAAAGTTCCAAGGAATGGGAGAAAAATCAGGTAGAATATAAAAGACTTATATGGGAGAAAGAAGAGAAGAAAAGGCAGTTCCAGAGGCAGTCCTTCTTTGGCGAAGGGGAACAAGTGGGGAGGGTATTGTCAATGATTGCTAAATCAAATAGTTCGTCCCCAATAATACCGGCGATATTGGACAGGGAGGGAGGTATGAGGAAGTCAACACCTGAAATAGTGGAAGAGTTTAGAAAATATTATGAGGAACTATATAAAAAGTTTCAAACTCTGAAGTAGAGGGGGAGATGCAGGAATTTTTTGGGAAAATAACATTACCCAGGCTGTCGGAGGAAGATAGGGAGGGCTTGGAAGCACCATTGACCCTGGGAGGAGCTGCAAAAAGTAACAGCAGAAATGACAAATCAGAAAGCACCAGGTCCGGATGGACTGCCGATAGAGATTTATAAAAAATTTGGGGAGATACTTTTACCGGCTCTCCTACAGGTGTTCAATGGTGCTTTTGAAGCGGGACAGCTGCCGCAATCAATGATGGAGGCCACAGTGGTGGTCCTAGCAAAAGAAGGGAAAAACCAATTGGAGACCGCATCATATAGACCTATATCGTTATTGTGTTCAGATGTTAAAATTTTGGCAAAAGTACTTGCAACAAGGGTAAAAAATATAATATCAAAACTAATACATCAGGACCAAACTGGGTTTATCCCAGGGCGGTCCACAAATATGAATGTGAGACGCACCTATTTAAACATTCAGATTCCTTCAGAAAACAAAGGGAATAGAGCAGTTATGTCCTTAGATGCAAAAAAAGCCTTCGATAGTGTGGAGTGGCATTATTTGAGGAGGGTGTTGGCGGAATTTCAATTTGGTCCGAGATTTATGCAATGGATAAGAGTACTGTATACAGGCCCTAGAGCGAAAGTGAGAATAAATGGGGAATGTTCAGAGGGGTTCCATTTGGAGAGGGGGACAAGACAGGGGTGCCCTTTGTCGCCCCTGCTTTTCGCCCTCTCGATGGAGCCTCTGGCTATAGCCTTGAGAGAGGCGCAGGATATCCGGGGGTTTAAAAGAGGGAACGAAGAGGAAAAGGTTGCCTTGTATGCAGACGATGTATTGCTGTTATTAGGGGACACGGGGCCCTCATTGGTGGCGGCAATGACCCTGATAAAAGAATTTGGGTATTTCTCTGGACTTGAAATTAACTGGGAAAAATCTGCCCTCCTACCAGTGGATCCCCTCGATACCCCACTGCCAGTACAGGTATCCCAAATAGAAACAGTTAAACAAATGAAGTACTTGGGAGTGAATATGACGGCAGACCCAAGGCAGTATATAGCAGGGAATTTAGTTCCACTTATGTCAAAATTAAAACGTAAAATTAGAATATGGAAGAACCTCCCCTTGTCAGTAGCCGGTAGGTGCAACTTAATTAAGATGGTGTGGATGCCTCAAATATTATATGTTATACAAAACTCACCGGTTTGGATTCCAAAATATTGGTTTAAAAAAATGGAAAGTTTGTTTAGAGAGGTGATATGGAAGAACAGTGTGGCAAGAATTAGCTTACAAGTACTACAGAGACCAAGGGAAATGGGTGGGATGGCACTACCTAATATGAGATACTACTTTCTGGCTGCCCAATTACAGTATATGAGGGGAGGTAACCTGGTGGCAGTGACAGGAAGGGGGGGTGGACCCCTGGGGAGGGATACTCCACATAATACGGTCGCGGAAGCCGACTCATTTAGTACCAGCTGCCCCACAGTCCAACTGATGGTAAAGTGTTGGGAGGAGGTAAAAGTAATATTGGGGTACAGAGGATATACAGAATTCTCACCAATATGGGAAAATAAAAACTTAGAGGAAATTAAGAAAATGGGGAGATTAGTAGAATGGGATCGGAGGGGTATACACTTCTTAGTACAACTATATAAGGACGGGAGACTGAAAACATTTCAGGAACTAAGGGATGAATATGGGTTACCGGCTTATTACCTCCTTAATTATATACAAATTAAACATGCGTTAGAGGCACAATTTAGAAACAGGAAGTTGGAATGGAGTAAGATGCCTGCACTCAGGAGAATCATAAGCTATAATATATCGAAAGGAGGCATTTCTGAGATCTATAGGTATCTAAAGGGAACAGAACAAGAAGGGGTAATAGGGGAGAAAAAAAAAGGCAAAATGGGAAAGAGAGGTGGGCCCAATATCGGTAGAACAGTGGGAAAAGGTTCTGGCATTGGGGGCGAAAGTTTCCTTATCACCATCAAATAGTATATCTCAAATGTATTTAATCCATAGGGTATATTACACTCCTCTTAAATTGTTTAGATTTGGGAGTAGACAGGATGCAGAATGCCAAAGGTGTGGGGACCGAAGAGGAGATTTAATACATATGATTTGGCGATGCCCAAGATTATATAGATATTGGGTAGGAATAATAGGGAAAATTAATAAAGTGTTTGGGTTATCATTGGAAGTAGAAGCTAAAATCTGTATAATGGGATTGATAGAAGAAGAGGAGGTACGAAGGGATATCCACACAGCGGTCATTAGATGCCTTTTTCAGGGGAGGAAATTAATTGCGTTTAAATGGCAGAGGAGGGAAGCGCCTACAGTAAAGGAATGGATGGAAAGGGTGAAAGATAACATAAAAAAGGAGGAATACATATATAGGAAAAGAGGTAATTATGGGAAGTTTGTTAAAATATGGGGAAAGTGGGGTGAGCAATGAGAAAGGGTGAGTAAGTTGCAAGAGTGATGGATGAAGGAGGGAATGAATGAGAGGTGGGGAGGGGGATGGGAGAAGGGAATGAGTAATTTGTTTAAGTTCGATGTTATTTAAAAAAATTTATTTTGTATAAATTGTGAATGGAATATTATTGGCGGAGGGAATGGGAGGGGGGAGAGGGTTGATAGGGGGAGGGAGGATGGGAGGGGGGGATAAGGGAAATTTGTCTGTAAGGGGAATTATTGTATGTGATTACTTTGTGGCAATATTTGTAAATTTGAATATAAAGCAAATAAAATAAAAAAGTTTAAAAAGATTTAAAAAAAAAAAAACCACCAGGTCTGCGTACCAGGGCCGCTGAGGCCAATCTGGGGCAACCAGGATTACTGGGATCCCCTCGGCTTGCACTCTGCGAAGCAGATGTGGCAACAGTTTTCGTGGAGGAAAGGCGTAGATCAGCTGGTACTGAACCCACGGAGCCACCAGCGCGTTTGGCGTGTCTGCCCACAGATCTCTTGTCCTGGACACGAATCTCGGCACCTTACGATTGAGACGGGAGGCCAATAGATCCACATCTGGTGTGCCCCATTTCAGGCACAGCAGCCTGAATATCTCTGGATGCAACGCCCATTCTCCTGGGTCCAGCATCTGGTGACTCAGATAGTTCGCCTGCCAATTTTCCACCCCCGGGGATGTAAATGGCTGAAAGAGCCGGAACGTGTCGCTCTGCCCACCGAAGTATGTGAGCGACCTCCCGAGCAGCGGCTGAGCATCTTGTTCCCCCTTGGTGATTTATCTATGCCACAGCCGTGGCGTTGTCAGACTGTATCCTGGTCGGACATCCTTGAAGACACGTCGACCGCATGTGGAGGCACAGCCTGATCGCTCTCAATTTGAGCAAATTGATCGGCAACCTGGATTCGTCCGTCGACCAGAGGCCCTGAGCCGACTGAATCCCCATCACTCCACCCCAGCCGGATAGACTGGCGTCCGTAGTGATCACCGTCCATTTCAGAGGAAGGAACGATTTTCCGGACTGAATCACCGGGGACCTCAACCACCAGATTAGAGAGTCCCTGACCTGAACCTGTCGATCCGGGGACAACGGAGATTTGTCCCATTTTGTCAAAATCTCCCTCTGCAGGACTCTGGTGTGGAATTGGGCATAAGGTACTGCCTCCAAAAGGAGGCTACCATGAGCCCCAGTACTCACATGCAAAAAACGGAGCGATGACCACTTGCGGTTCATCAGTGGTTTGACCGTAGATCTGAGAGTCTGCAATTTGTCTGAGGGGAGAAAGACCCTCGCTTCCCTGGAGTCCAATAGTAAACCCGGGTACTCCAGACGCTGGGTCGGCACAACCACAGACTTCTTTAGGTTCAACAGCCACCCAAATTCTCACAGAGTCTGCATGGCGATTGCCACATCCTCCTCTAATTCTGAGGCGTAAGATGCTCTCAGAAAGAGATCGTCTAGGTAACCCATGATCGCGATCCCGCGTTGTCGCAGCAACATCAATACTGGAGCCAGTACTTTGGTAAAGACTCGGGGGGCTGATGCCAGGCCAATGGGAAGAGCCACAAACTGGTAATGGGCTTCCGACTGCCAAAACGCAGAAATTTTTCATGCCAAAGGCATATGGGTATGTGCAGGTATGCATCCTGGATGTCCAAAGACACCAGGGAGTCCCTTTGATTGAGTGCAGCGAGTACTGAGCGAACTGTTTCCATTCTGAACCTCTGCACTTTTACAAGGCGATTGAGGGCTTTTAAGTCCAAGATTGGACGTACCCCTTCCTTCTTGGGAACCACAAACAGATTTGAGTAGAACCCCTGGAAGCGTTCCGATTCAGGAACTGGTACAATCACCCCTGATTCAGCAAGTCCCTTACTGCCCCTAGCAGGGCCTCCCGGCGAACCCGGGGACGCGAGTATGCTGGAGGAGAAGAATCTGTTTGGCGGCCAAGAGAGAAACTATCTTGTAGCCTGTGGAAATCAGGTCGAAGACCCATTGGTCGGGTAACCGGGAGGTCCACCGGGCTGCAAACTCCCGAAGGCGACGCCCCACCCGATACGCAGGTGGGGGCAAACCTTCATGCAGTAGCACTTTTGTTCATAGGCTTGTGGTTCCAGGGAAGCTTTTGACCATCTGTGGACGTCCTGTCGGGCTGGGAACGTTTTGTCAATGCACCGGGCGGATGAAAAAGCCGATTGCGAGCGGAAAAAGAGGGCCCTTGCCTGCGGCGTGGCTCCTTAGCCTTCCTGGCCTGTGGGGAGTAGTGCACTCTTCCCACCCATGGCATTTTTAATAATGTCATCCAATGAAGCTCCAAAGAGCCGGTCGCCAAGGAAGGGAAGATCCGTCAGGGCTTTTTTGGATGCCTGGTCAGCAGACCAGCATTTTAGCCAAATCAGGCACCTCAGCACCGCAGCGGACACTGAAGCCCTGGATAACAGAGGGAGAGTATCCAGGGTCGCGTTACAAAACGTACTTAAGTCCTTGCACTAGTTGGTCTGCTAGTTCCACGCAGACAGGGGAGGCGTTTTGCTCTCCCAATTCGCGGTGCAAAAGTTTTGCCCACTGACACCAGTCAGTGTCTGTGACACCAGTGCGGATGCCAGTACTGGTTGCACGGCTGACCCCACAACCGTAAACAAGCAACGAGCCACTGCCTCGGCCTTCCTGTCTGTGGGATCCTTGAATGCAGGAGTCCCCTCTATCGGGATCGTGGTTACTTTATTTAACCTGGATACTGGGGGGTCCATGACCGGAGGAGCCGACCATTTCTTGAGAAGGTTTTTTGGGGACCAAAAAGGTCCTTTGCGGCCGACCCCATTCCCTGTAGATGAACTTGTCAAAATAAGGAGAACACCTTAGGTGAACGTGCTGG
Organism: Lithobates pipiens; assembly: GCF_037356315.1. Lineage (NCBI taxonomy): Eukaryota > Metazoa > Chordata > Amphibia > Anura > Ranidae > Lithobates > Lithobates pipiens. The sequence continues at coordinate 375,771,805 of NW_027507718.1, read as the reverse complement.
CTTCCGGGACCCAAAAAGGGACTGATACATCATTAGAGGGATACGCTGGCTCCTGTATCTTCAGGGTTTTACGCACAGCTGTGGTAAGTGCTCCAACAAGCGCTTTGTCGTGCCCAGACCCGGATGGGGAATCATCCTCACTGTCCGAATGGTCCTGGTCAGCCCCGTCTGATAGGCCAGAGCAGGGGTCACCAGCCACAGCAAGGCCCGAGTCTGCATCAGAGCTCTCCCCAGAGGAGGGGGGCGGGGGGTAGGGGCCTTTTACGCACACCTTTCCTTCCACACACCTCCTCTATTTTAGCAACAAATGAGTTAAGGACCGCCGTCAGGGTGTCCATGGGCACAGAGCTATCCGCAGGTGACCCGGTTGCAATAGCCTGGATTTCGGGGGAAGAAACACCAGTTTCTGAAGCCATGCTGACCCTTCCCTGTCTGCCACCTGCAAGGGGACTTAGGGCAGTGAAGGTCCCACCCTCCTGCTGCCGCCTGGGGGGGAATCTAGCGCCAGACTCACCACCCTGGGGTGTTCTGTCAATGTCACTAGCTGTGCCTGTAGTCCCTAGGATGTTACCCAGTTTCAGAGTGAAGAAACTGTGTTGGCAGCAGCTGGATAGAATAGCAGTGAAACGATCTGCAGAACTTGCACCAGCGTTCAGGGAAGAGCCATCCAGCGTCCTGTATACACAGGAAACAGCATGTGAGAGCACATGTAAAGCTGTCACAAGAGAACTGCGGTGAAAAGAGCGCTCGGGCTTCAAAAAAATGGATGCCAATGCAACCAATAGGAAAATCCTATAGAAAATGGCTGCTGAGGCTCATAAGGGTAACCTGCTTTTCCCACAGTCAAAATGGCCGCCGGACAGCACCATGCAGTGACAGGAAAAAACACAGAACAGTGAAGCCTGCATTCAGCAAGAACACCTCCACAGACACCTTTTGGGACCCCCCCAGACCGGGACCAGGACCAACGCTAGCCACACAGAGCCCCCTACAGGTGAGAGACCCAGCGAACACACACACACACACACACACACACACAGCCACCGCCCTGTGGGGGGGGGGGGGGGGGAGGAGGGGAGATAGGGACGTGGGAGAAAAGAGAAGGAGGTGAGGTGGCCCCCCGAATCGACCTCCCAGGGAATGCCCAGCTGCTCACCCCACCGAAGTAGGGAGAGCCGTACTTACCAGTCCTGAAGAGATGGGAGACATTCCATCACAGACCTACTCCTGCCCCGGTATACTGTGATCCAGACATCAGTAGCCCGGTCATATGTATACCCTGGAGCACTGAAGCTCACCGACCACCTCTGGAGCTGAGGTTTGTCGCGGCCTGCCGAGGCCTTAGCTACGGCCGGCACATGCTCGATGGCCGGACTGGGGAGACTACAAGGATAACTTAACCAGCCTGTCACCCAGCCGGCAGTTGATGAAAGATCCTGGGATCTTCTATCTTGCGCAAAAAAAAACATCAAACCTGCAGCAAACAAATGGACCAAAGGGCCCGCAGGGTTCCTAGGTCATTCACCTTCACTAGGCAAAATAAAACAGAGTACTGCATGGGAGCAGGGAGGGTTGTTAGCACAGGGTCCGCCCCCCAGGGCGGGACTAAAGTTCTGTGTGTTGTGTTACAATTTTTTGCCTAGTTCTCCTAATGGCAGGCTAACAAACCCATTTAGTTACAGAGGGGAGCTGTGTCGGTCGGTGAATATAAGAGAAATCTTCCACGGTCTCCGCTGCAAAATCCCTTAGTACTTTCCACCATGACAGCTATTAAAAAAGGAGGTTCCGATTCCTGTACAGGGTCCGAGGGGGAAAAGAAAAGTGTAGCATTTTGGCCTTTAGAAACTGAAGGTTCTAGAAGTGCTGAAAGTTTTCTTACAAATTCAGACATGGTGGCAGAGCAATCTGCCTTTGTCAAGACAGGCCACCTGACGTGTGTCCAAAAGGGAGCTAAAGTAATATGAAGGAGCGTGGAGTCAATAATAGGACATATCTACTCCCTTGCTCCTTAGAAAATCACCCCGAGCAGCAATCTGTGTTCCTGTAATTGTGTGTGTGGGGGGGGGGGGGCAAAAAAAGAAAAGTGGGCCGCACTGAGAGGCATTACTAAACCGCATAGTATGCTATGCCCCCTGAACAGCGTTGCCAAAAGCCAGGACCCAGAGGCCCTCAGAGTCTGGACCACAGACCCGAACCTGTATAGCACACCTCAGCTATTGCCACAGGTTGCACATTATAGAAACAATGAAGAGTGACTGCAGGAAAAAAAAAAACCCCCACACAAGTGGTCCATTGAGTCTGCCCCATTCTTTAACTTTTTTTTTTTTTTGAGTATAGATCTAGGTCTGTCCTGAGTATGTCTGAATACACTTACTCTTGACTGACTCGATACCTCGCCTGGAAGTCTATTCCAAGCAACAGGAACTCTTTTTGGTAGAAAAATACTTTAAAATTACTTTTGAACTTTCCTCCTGCTAGTTTGAGGTCATGTCCCTGAGTTCTTGATGTTCGCTTCATATTGAAAATTATTATACAGGATGTATAAATAGCACCAACAGTTTGCGCAGCACTTTACAACATGAGGGCAGACAGTACAGTTACAATACAATTCAGTACAGGAGGAATCAAAGGAGAGGGCCCTACTCGTTAGAGCTTTACAATCTAGAAGGGGGGGGGTCAAGTGAAAAAAAAAAAAAAAAAAAAAAATTAATAACTGTGGGGGGTGGGCTAATGGAGAAAAATGAAAATACAGTGGTTAGGTAAGGGTAGGATAGGCTTATAGAGCAGGAGATACAATTGGACAGATTGGGGTAAGGAGTTCCATAGGACTGGAAAGGCTCTGGAAAAGTCCTGGAGGCAAACATTAGAGGAGGTGGTGACAAGGGAGCTAGAGAGCAGGAGGTCTTGAGAGGAACGAAGAGAATGATTAGGTTGGCATTTTGAGACTAGGTTAGTGATGTAGCTGGAAGCCAAGTTGTGGATGGCTTTGTAAGTAGTTAGTATTTTGAATTGAATATTTGTTGGGTGAGTGGAAGCCAGTGGAGGGACTGACCGAGAAGAATAGCAGACACAGAGCGATTGGTAAGGTGGAGGAGTCTGGCAGCAGCATTCATGATGGATTGAAGAAGTGGGAATAGACTATGTAGCGGTAAGCCAATGAAAAGCGAGTTGCAGTGGTCAAGGCCAGAAATGACCAGGAAGTGAATTTAGAGCTTTGTTGTGTTGTGTCATTGGTTAGAAAGGGGCGTATTTTGGAGATGTTGGAGGTTGAGCCAGTGTTCTATTGAATAGTGCCCTCCATCGAAAAGTGCCCTCACATGTGCAGAACGCAAGGGCGCTCCAGCCTATTTCTGGATCAGCTGATGTGATGCCACTGTAGCGCATATCGTAGGAGGCTTTTTCCGATGGAAGATACCATTTCACGGGCACAACTGAAAGCTTTGCAAAGAGTGGAGGGACACCGTCATTATCAGATTGTGGGTGTGTTGAAGGACGGGCTTTGTCTGTGTTGCAAGCTGCCCTTAGACACAGGCAAAACCCGCCATTCAACACACCAAACCCACCCTGCAAACAGACAAAACCGTACCTTAAGCACACTGTAAACCCATGCCGCAACATCGAGGCACAATGACAAAATTTAGTGTCTCCCCAGTGTTTGCATAGCATTCAACTGTGCCCATGAAATGGTATTCCCCTTTGAAAAAAGCCCCCTACGATGTGTGCATACGCTATGGTGACATCACGCCAGCTGATTGAAATCAGCTGGAGTGCCCTTCAGTTCTGCACATGCATGAGCACTTTTCAACCTTGGCATGCAGGGATGGCATAGTTGTGACATTGATTTTGACAGAGATCAGTGAAAAGGGCATGTGGGGGAGGAAAAATTCTAAGTTTGGTTTTGCATAGATTGAGTTTGAGGCAGTGGTGCGACATCGAGACTAAAATATCAGTTAGTAAATTAGTGATATGTGAGGAGACTTTGGGAGTGAGCCGAGGGGTAGAGAAATAGATTTGGGTGTCAGCACCGTAGATATGGTATTGGAAGCCACGGGAGGCTATCAGCTGACCCAGAGGGGAGGTATAGATTGAAAATAGGAGAGGTCCAAGAACAGAACCAACAGAGAAAGGAAGAGGAGAAAGTAGAATTGTAAGAAACGTTACAAGTGTGGTTGGATAAGTAGGAAGAGAACTAGCAATGATTAGTCAGTCATAGATGCCAAAAGCATGGAGTTTGAGGAGGAGGAGGGGGTGGTCAACTGTATCAAAAGGCAGCAAAAAAAGGTACTGTCCTCCTGAACCTTATTCACCCCCTTGATGTATTTAAAAAGGTTTCAATCATTTCCCTTCTTTCCTCCAGACTGTACCTCAGACTTTTTACCATACTTGGGACGAATGTACGTAGGCCTTAAAGTTCATACCTGGAGCTCAGCTTGAGGGTAGCTTCACTTTATGTACTAAGCAAGTAACATTCCCTACTGCCAATAGTGTAAAGAAAAAAAAAAAAAACCTGACTATGCAGTTACATTTGTTTTGTTTCTTTAGATATAGGTGTACATATTCTTATTAAAATAGGTACCTTAATATGTCAAAGACATTTATGCATCTGTATATGTAAAATTGTGCATTTGACATTTTACTAGTGTGTGTGTTTTTTTTTTTTTTTTTTTTTTTTTAATATGGGGGGGGTGGGGGTGGGGGATTGTGAACCAAAAAACACACACACACACACACACACACACACACACACACACACACACACACACACACTACTAAAACAGAAATTACCTGCGTGGAAACATAGGTAGATTAGAAAAGTTTTTATGGAAAACATTAGTACAAGGGGTCCTGTGGCATCGGAAAAAAAAAAAAAAGTAAAGTAAGAGGGCACTTTTAAAATCCATTAATCTTGCAATGCCTATTCTTGAAAACATGTACCAAAAAACAAGGGCATATTGATGTTTGTGTTTGCTCAAAGCACTAAATTATTTACAGTGAAATTACCTAGTCAGTTGATCTTTAAATATTTATCCAAGTTCATTTCAGTGACATTCTTCTTTATCTTCCTTTAGATGTATGGCTCGTTTTACAAAATTAGGATGAAACTGGAGACTGTTCTGCTCCATGCAGAAAAATATACAGTGTATATAAAAAGTCTACACACCCCTGTTAAAATTTCAGGTTTCTGTGAACCCCAAGCCACATGATCAGAGCCTGAGGCTCTAATTGGCTTGAAAAGGTGTGGGCTCGGGGCGCAGAGCATTGCACCCCAAATCCATCCATTTGTGACAACAGAAAATTTATATTCGCCAATCAGGATGAGTCGGGTTGGCTGGGAGGGGTGGGGTGGAGCGGGGAGGGTGTTGGGAAATACTACTAGGTTTGTTTTTTGTTAAAAATGAAAAGTAAAAGTAAATTAAAACTTTCATTGTTAGGAGGTTAATAACTGATCAGCAGGTTGTAATTCGCTAATCAGGAGTTAAAGAATTGTTCAGCAGAGTCTGCTGAATAATTCTGATGTAAGCTTATGGTCATTGAAGTCACCGAGCAATAAAATGTATTACCCTATTATAACACTGCAAAAAAAAATAATAATAATAATAATAATAATAATAATAATAATAATAATAATAATAATAATAATAATATTATTATTATTATTATTAATAATATATATATATATATATATATATATATATATAAAAAATAAACGCCATGTTCCCATTCCTTTGACTACTTTGTATTGTAGCAAATTGTGAGAGAAACTCCATTCTAGGCATTAGACAGGCTGGACATTATACAATTTAATTCATTTTCCTGTAGTGCAAGGACCTGCCTGACTACAAACAAATCGAAAGGGTTTAGGCTTGACCTCATATTATATGGTTTTGGTAAATCTAAAGGAAAAGTATATAAAAATTATACAAGAAAATTGTATAATGTATGGCCAGCCTTAGAGAAGTCATAGATAAACATGCAGATGCAATAGCCAAGACTTCATTCATACCGACACTGTTAAGCCTGCATTTGCATACAAGATTAAATAGATCAGTACTTGACCATACAGCTGGTATACTTTATTTGAACGCCAATCAAAACTAGACAGTATGTCAATCATATTTAGTAATGAGCTGATTGGTATATACGCATAGATAAAATTAGCAGAAATGGAGGAACTCCTCAATTTCACTTGATTCACCCTCCAAATTTACATCTACGCGAGCTTGTTGGATACACTTCTATACAACTAGCGACTACACACAGGAAATGGGCCCCTCTCTTCATCAAAAATATAAAGTTAGACTGGTCCTCCATACCCCCCGCATTCTCAAACATTAGAAGCACGGACTTCTTAACCCACTTTACGGATATAATGGATTATCACCAAGCTCTTGACATACTCACTGAACCAAAATTAAGTAAAAAGAATTTATTCTGGTCACCTTAAAAAAAAAAAAAAAAACACACACACACAGAGACACACACACACATCCTCTTGCATCATATAAAAGTACCTTCCCTTTCAGCAGAGTCCAATTCTTTGGTCTCCCTCTTATTTATTTATTTTTAAATATTTTTTTTTGTCTTCTCTCATTCCCATTCCATTCAACCTCATCCCACCTAAGCTTATTCACATTTCTCATCTCTCATTTTTTTTTTTTTTTTTTAGCAGAGACTCTAGAGAATAAAACGGCGATTGTTGCAATATTTTATGCCACATGGTATTTGCGCAGTGGTGTTTTAAAACGCAACTTTTGGGGAAAAGGGACACTTTCATGAATTAAAAAAAAAAAAATGAAAACAGTACAATTAGCCCAATTTTTTTTGCACAATGTGAAAGATAATGTTACACCGAGTAAATAGATACCAAACATGTCACACTTTATAATTGCACGCACTCGTGGAATGACAACAAAAGTACGGTACCTAAAAATCTCAATAGGCGACGATTTAATTTTTTTTTTTACAGTTACCAGGTTAGCGTTACAGCAGGGGTTGACAAATTTGCTTTGAATTTAGGAGCCAGTTAAAAAAGTTAGGAGCCAGTTTTTTTTTCAGCTCCCGGGGTAAGGCCACTCATTTTCACCCCCTATCCATAACTCACAATGGAGCACCCAGTCAATAACTCCATTGAAACGCTGTTACATCAGGGGTATGGGCTGACCAGAAAGAGTAAGGCTGGCAACAGATGGAACTGGCTGGCACTGGCAGGTGGCACTGGTTGCCACTGGAAGGCACGTGGAACTGCCAGATGGCACCGACAGGTGACACTAGTTGGCATTGGCAGGTGACACTGGTTTGGAACTGGCAGGTGACACTGGTTTGGAACTGGCAGGTGACACTGGTTTGAAACTGGCAGGTGACACTGGTTTGAAACTGGCAGGTGACACTGGTTTGAAACTGGCAGGTGACACTGGTTTGAAACTGGCAGGTGACACTGGTTTGAAACTGGCAGGTGACACTGGTTTGAAACTGGCAGGTGACACTGGTTTGAAACTGGCAGGTGACACTGGTTTGAAACTGGCAGGTGACACTGGTTTGAAACTGGCAAGTGACACTGGTTTGAAACTGGCAAGTGACACTATTGGCACTGGCAGGTGGCCCTGGTTGGTGATGGCAGGTGGCCCTGGTTGGTGATGGCAGGTGGCCCTGGTTGGCGATGGCACTAGTTGTCACTGGCAGATGGCACTGATTGGCGGTGGCACTGATTGGCGGTGGCATTGGTAGGTGGCACTGATTGGCGGTGGCACTGACTGGCGGTGGCACTCGGCACTGGTAGGTGGCACTGATTGGCACTGGCACTGGGTGGTGGCAGGTGGCACTTGCAGGTGGTATTGATTGGCGGTGGCACTGTTTGGCACTAGCAGGTGGCACTGATTTGTGGTGGCAGGTGGCACTGATTGGCGGTGGCAGATGGTACTGGTTGCCGCTGGCAGGTGGCACTGATTGGTGGTGGCACTGGCAGGTGCCACTGGTTGGCACTGGCACTGATTGGCGGTGGCAATGATTGGCGGTGGCAGGTGGCACTGGTTGGTGGCAGGTGGCACTGGTTGGTGGTGGCACTGGTTGGCGCTGGCAGGTGGCACTGGTTGGCGCTGGCACTGGTTGGTTGCAGGTGGTATTGATTGGAGGTGGCACTGGTTGGCACCGATTGGTGGCAGGTGGCACTGGCAGGTTTCACACGGAGCACTCTGTTACTGAAATGTAACAGAGGAGCTGGCGGGACCCTGCCGGGGTGTGAAACTGACAAGTAACAGAGAGGTGGATATGTCAGATTTCAGCCTGATGTCAGAGTGGGCGGGACCCGGTTGGGGTGGGCGGGACTCAGCAGCTATCAAACACCAGCCAACGATTGGGCTGCTTAAGAAAAGGGGCGGGCCACATACACGTAGCGGCCCACCCAGATCCCATTGGCTGGTGTTTGATAGCTTGCTGGGTCCCGCCCCCACCCCGGCCGGGTCCCGCCCACCCCGACATCAGGCTGACAGATCCTCCTCTCTCCATTGCGTGTCAGTTTCACACACAGCGCGATGCTGCAGAGTGTGAAGGAGGGAGGAGGACGGCAGTCAGTGTTAATGCTGCTGCATGTCTGGGGCATCGATAGTGAGTGGGCTGGTGGCAGCTTAGGCGCCAGGTCGCGATTTCTGGTCGCATTGGCGACCTGGCGCCTGGGGTTTGTCGAGCCCTGCGTTACAGAGTAGGTCTAGTGCTAGAACTATTGCTCTCGCTCTGACAATCGCGGCGATACATCACATGTGTGATTTGAACACCGTTTACATATGCGGGCGTGACTTCCGTATGCGTTTTCTTTGCTTCGCGAGCGTTAACACATTTTTTGTTTTATTTTAAAATTAATAAATTGTTTAAAAAAATAAAAAATGTGATCACTTTTATTGCTGTCGCAAGGAATGTAAACATCCCTTGTGACAGTAATAGGTGGTGACAGGTACTCTTTATGGAGGGATTGGGAGTCCGGTTGTTATGGCTGGATAGCCAATTGCCTGCTGTAAAAAACAGTCCTGAGATGATGCCTGCAGGTGCGGGCATCATCCCGGTATACCCCCCCAGAAGCCGAGTACGCACATCTGCGTACGCTCGGCGGGAAGGGGATAATTACGCCATCCGGTGTAAGAAACAAATATTTGGTTATAGTAGTCAGAGCAAAAACAAATCTCAAGCCAACAGATTCTCAGCTTGATTCTGTACTTCACTCAGACACAAACAGCATCTTATTCATTATGCTTATAGATTTACATTCAATACTAGTTGATTGGTTCTGTTGTCAACAGTTTAACCATTTAAGTCAGTGATTAGGGGTTCCTTCTGCATTGGGCAATTTCTGCCTCTCAGATAAGTTCCCGCTCACACCATTTACCTTTTTAACTACCTGTAAGGGGGTAATTCTTCCCAATGACCACAAGTGTAAGGACTAATTCCCACTGACCATCACACTAATGTATCATAAGTTGTAGGTTTCTATTTTTTAGCAGGGGTTCCTTGAGACTGGAGAGCTATTTCAAGGGTTGAGAAAGGCTGATTTAAGTAAACATGAATCTATGTAACCCATTCAGATTCATCTATAGGTTTATAAAACCTATATTACTTGTCTTTTTCTGATGATGCTTTTCAATAAAATCTTTTTTGGGAAAAAATAAAATAAAAAAAGATAAAAATAATAATTGACAGTTACTTAACAGTGACTAATTTTCTAAGATATATCTTCCAGGACGGCGGCACACCTGAGAGATGACTGGTCCACCTGATGGGAAACACACAATCAACACATGAGGTTAAAAAGGTCCCTCCCTTCCCCCTGCACCTCAAGTATCCCAACGTAATAGATTACCCGGGTGCTAGAGAGAAACTCTTCCCGTAGTAGTTACATCAACCAGAGGTAGGAAATAGGCCTGCCGTCCTGGAAGATATCCTAGAAAAGCAGTTACCAGTAAGTAACTGTCAATTTTCTCTAGTCATCTTCCAGGACGGCACACCTGAGAGGATGGACAAGAAGTTCAACGCCCACCTTAGGGTGGGACCACCGCTTGTAAGACCTTCCTTCCAAAAACGTCAGATCCTGAGGCGACAGCACTTCCACTCTATGGTGCGTCAAGGTGTCCTGCTTCTCCCATGTGGCTGTTTGACAGATCTGTTCTATTGAGGCCCCAGCTCTCTCTGCGCAAGAGGCTGCCAAAGATCTTGTTGAATGGGCTTTAAGGTTAACTGGTACTGGGGAACCTGTCTGCTCATAAGCCATTCCTATGGTTTGTCTGATCCACCTAGGCACAGTAGATCTAGATGCCTGCCCTCCCTTTCTAAAAGATGGCTAAATAGAACTAAAAAGGAGACTCAACTTCCTGAAATCTTTCCCTCTATGTCAGCAAGCAATAAATTACATATTTTTTCTCTCGTTTTTTTGGGTTTTCACAAAAAGGAGGGCAAAATGATCTCTTGAGATCTATGAATCTAGGATGCGACCTTAGGAAGATATAGCGGGTCTTGTCTTAGCACCACTCTATCCTCTGGTACCAACAGAAAAGGCTCCTTAAGCGACAGGGCCTGCACGAACTGGAGGCTAACTTAGGCGTCAAAAAGATTTAAAGAGCTGGTTCGAAAAGGCGCTTTTGTCAACGCCTCCAGGACCAGCGTTAGATTCCATGGTGGGAATCTATTAATCTTAACGGGGGTTAACCTCTCCCTTGCTAGTAGAAATCTCTTAATCAGGGGCTCTAGCGTGAGCCTATGGCCCAGAAATACAGACAGGACTGCTATCTGTACCTTCAGGTTGTTCGGGGCAATCCCCTGATCCACCCCAGCTTATAAGAAATCAAGTACCACTGGTACCAAAAGGATTAGAAACCTCTCTATCCTGGCACCAGTGGGAGAAGAAATTCCAGATTCTTGAATAGATCTTCCTAGTGACCGGTTTCCGACTACCTAGGAGGGTCTCAATTACTCTATCAGAGCATCCATTGTCTGAGAATCTCCCTCTCAAAAGCCATGCCGTCAACTTGAAGAACCCCGGGTCGAGGTGAAGGACTGGCCCTTGTAGAATGAGACCCTGCCTGGGCGGGAGATGGAATGGAGGAGAAACCGACCATTTTCTCAGAGTAGCAAACCATGTCCTCTTTCGCCACCAGGATCAGCTTGCACTCTGAGTGGGCCAACCTTTGTAGAACCTGAGGTATTCAGGCTAGTGGAGGGAAAGCATATGCTAGGTGGCAATCCCAGTCCTGAGATAGAGCATCCACTCCCTGCGATTTCCCCTCTCTGGTGAAAAAGTTCCACCTTTCTGTTCCCTCCGTGGGCGAAAAAGGTCCATCTCCGGAATTCCAAACATCTGAAAAAAATTTGTCCTGGTTTAATTCCCATTCCCCCTGGTGGATGGGCTGTCGGCTTAGGAAATCTGCCACCACATTGGTGGTCCCCTTTATGTGGACCGCCGATATAGACTTAAGGTTTCCTTCAGTCCAATTTAGAATATCTAGGTTCAGTAGCTTCCTGGACCTCATGCCACTCTGACGGTTCAGATAAGAGACAGCTGTCATGTTGTCCAATAGGACTTGACCTCTAGTCCTGAATCCTGCCTCCAAGTCTTCAATACCTGACCCCCCGCAAGGAGCTCCCTGTGGTTGAAGGAGGCCCTTGCTTGAGTCGGGGTCCAGGAACCCTGTGCTTGGAGGTCCCCCCAACCGCCTGCATCGGTAGTAGTCCTTAGGGTTAAAAGGGTTCCACTGGGCCCAGGGACAACCCAGCGTGAGTCTGTCCTGACCCAACCATCAATTTAGGGAGGATTTTACCCTTGCTGGAATGGATACCTTTCCGTCCTGTGACCCTCTTTTTGTCTCAGGAGGATAGAAGGAAAAACTGCAACTCCCTGGAATGGAGCTGAGCCAAGGTAACCGCTGGAATACATGAGGACATCAAGCCTATGACCCTCATAACCTGTCTGTGAGAGCAGTCCCTGGGTTCCGTTAGAGAGGAGACTGTTACCACTTTTAACCTTTTTTCCTCTGGGGGAAAAAGTTTGAGCCCCTGCATCCAAGTATACTAGGAAGGTTTTTAATTTGGGATGGTACGAAAGAAGATTTTTCCCAGTTCACTATCCAGCCCAAGGTCTCCAGAGTGAGAATCACTCTGTCTACGTCTACTCTCACTTGTTCTAGAGACTGCCCATAGATTAGGTCATCCACTGCCGCATCTGCCAAGTATGCCACAGCCTTGCTTATCTCTAGAGAGAGTCCGATTTCTTTGGAATTACTCCCTCTAGCAACATAGCCGGAGAGCTTGCCCAGCCAAGCATCCACATTCCTCGCTACACAGGCTGACGCCAAGGCAGGAGCCATGGCTGCCGCACTGGCATCACATGTTCTTCGCAGTAGCGTTTCAGCCAATGTTAATTTAAAATTACTAAAACATTTTAGTCGACTAAGTACTATTTTAGTCAACCAAAATACGACTAAAACAACCATTGAGATGACTAAAATACGACTAAAACTAAAATGGCCTTTTAGTCAAAAGACTAAAACTAAAATTGAAAAATTTGACTTCAAAATGAACACTGGCCTTTAGTGCATGTTCATACCTGAATAACTTAAAACATGAGATTTTTCACTCCAGCAGTATATAATGAGTTTGGAAATTGTAGAGAAATGTTAACTAATGCATTACAAATTTAATTACAGACGACTAAAATGAGTTTTAGTTGACTAAAATGTACTGGAGATTTAGTCTACTAAATACAACTAAAAAAAAGTTGCAGAAGACTAAAATGCCATTTTAGTCCCAAGACCAAATCGAAATTTGGTGCCAAAATTAACACTGGTTACAGCCCTTCTGTCCATTCGGTATTTAATATTACCTGAGTCCTCAAAAGACAAATCAAATGATTTCTTTAGAGACCTGTGACAGGGCTGCATCTAATTTGGGGGTCTTGAAGAACCTTTCTTATTCCCCTCTCTCTCTCAAAATTACCTCTTCTTTCAGAGCTTAATGAACTGGGAATCCCTTGGACTGAGGTTTACTCAACCCCTTGTACATCCTATCGCGGGCTTTCGCCTGAACTGGAGGTTCTGGGATATCCTCAGAGGCATCAATTTCCCTGAGTAACTGCCCCATGTCCTCCACAGGAAACAGGTGTCTATTAAGTCTAGGATTATCACTATCCTGGCTCTCAGAGTCCAACTCCTCTGAATCCTCAAACTCATCTACTCCTAAAGTAAAAAAGAGGAAGGAGGCCTCTGCAGGGATTTCTGAACTTCTATCGGAAGTACCCTCTCGAGAGGAAGTACATTCTCTAGAGGACAGATATGCCACTAGTGCTAGTCCCTTCTTTAGATGCTATAACTGTCTTTAGAGACTGCAGCGTAGAAAGCATTTGACTGTACTGTAAGAAAGTCCCTCATAACTTGTGAAGTTTCCTTTCCCGACAAATTTATGTATGCATCCGTAACAAAAAGGTTTTAAAATGATCTTGTAGGAGCTTTTCATTGCAGCACCCACACCTTTTTGTTCTAGGGGGGAGAAGGGTTTTTGCCCTTAGCCTTGTGGGCCCCTTGAGCAGATCCACTGGGTTCTAAGGAGACAAAAGACAAGACAGCACCCAACTTTAACACTCTGTACCCCCCCTTCCCCAAGAGGTTTGGGTAAGACCCCTCTTAACCCACCACCCATGGCCTCCTCCTGGGTGTAGGTACCACTGTGTCGTCCTCTCTTTCCATACCTGGTCCCCACTGGTTCCGTTCCACAAAGCCCTCCTTTGAGGATCCAGAAGGTGAGAGAGCTTGTGGGACCTCCGCCTGGCTCCACCGGATTCTTATGGCCAGGACACCGCTGATAAGGGCCATTTTGCTGGAGAACCACCCCCGGAAGGAGCGCTTTGGCCTCTAGTGACTCTGGATCCACCATTTTGGCGTAGAACGGAAGTGATGCCACCCTTAAACAGAATCAGCGCCATCTTGCTCCACCCAAACAGAAAGCTCACTCCTATCCCAGGAGTGTTACCAGCGTTCCCTATAGAGCAGCAATGGCAGGAAACAGATGCCCTCCACCCCTCCAGCAGCTTGGACTCCAGCTGACCCTCCGGCTCCTTCAGGCTCCATGCACCTGGTCTGGGAGGATGGCAAGGCAGGAGGTATGTGCCCACAGAAGCTCCGAGATACCCCTCTGTGCCTGGAAGGCTCCTTGCTGGGGAAAACTCCGGCCATTGGGGCCCCCTGAGAAGGGACTGAGCCCTGGCTGGACCCACAGCCCTTCCTGGCTTTGGCCTCCAGCTCCCAGGGGGTATGGACCATCCGCTACCGACTTAAGGTCTGACAAAAACAACAAAACGTTTCGCTGCTGGGAAACACAATCAAGAACTGTGGTGCAGGGGGAAGGGAGGGGCCTTTTAACCTCATGTGTTGATTGTGCGTTTCCCATCAGGTGGACCAGTCATCTGTCAGGTGTGTCATCCTAGAAGATGACTAGAGAAAAAAAAATATATATAAAAATTTTTTGTAATAAGAAAACAGGTAGAGATGGCATTTTTATAATATGACCCTCCCTTGGTTTATTTAATTTTTTTGACGGTCATCAACAAGAGCCTTTTTGCAATTTGCCAATCTCGGATTAGTCCAGTGAAGTGAACTGTAAGAACTGACTCTAAATATACAACAATGCACAGCTGCTGTATAAAATTAAAATTTTTTATAACATTTAAAAATTTAGAGCTGCATCAGGTAAAGTCATCTCCTTTTAGAAATTTGGGATATTTTTGCTGCTGGTCAACATCAAAATAGGTCATATTTGACCTGAATAGTGAGAGTAAAGTATGCATATCCTACTGAAAATCTGATTTAACCACTTCAATACAGGGCATTTTCACCCCATTCTTGCCCAGGTCAATTTTCAGCGATGTCACACTTTGAATGACAATTGCAGTCATGCAACACTGTACCCATTTTCTCCCCCCCCCCCCCAATAGAGCTCTCTTTTGATGGTATTTGATCACCTCTTCTCTTGTTTTATAGCGCAAGAAATAAAAACCGCAGAGTGACAAGTTTGGGGAAAAATAAAATAAATTGCAATAAACGTATATTGGTTGGTTTGCGCAAAAGTTATAGCATCTAAAATAGGGGATAGATTTATGGCATTTTTATTATTTACTGTATATGTCACTGGCAGGGAAGGGGGCACTAGGGGCAATCAAGGGGTTAAATGTGTTACCTGGGGGCGATTTTAACTGTAGGGGGGAGGGGACTGATCAGTGTTCCTCTGTACTGGGAATACGCGATCAGTCTTCCCTGACAGGACATGGATCTGTGTGTTTACACACAGATCCACATCCCGACTCCGTTACCGGCAATCGCGGGTGCCTGACCAACATCGCAGCCGCCAGGCACGTGCATCGGCTCCTGAGTGACGCCGGGCACCCCCTAGACCAGGGATATGCAATTAGTGGACCTCCAGCTGTTGCAGAACTACAAGTCCCATGAGGCATAGCAAGGCTCTGACAGCCACAAGAATAACACCAAGAGGCAGAGGCATGATGGGACTTGTAGTTTTGCAACAGCTGGAGGTCCGCTAATTGCATATCCCTGCCCTAGACGGTCAGGGAGCCGAGGAAGTCATATGATGCCCGCCCAGGATGGGAGATCCCTCCTGCGGACGCGGGAAAGGAAATGGTTAAAACTATCTAAAAAAACCTCTTCCCTCCATTAGTTCATCCATGCCTGCATAGTTCAAGTCTGAAAAGAATACACATGTGCATGTCAAAATGACTATATGGGGATTGGAATTTATGAAATCAAAAGTTCTATACCTCAAGCTAAAAAGACACAAATGCCGTACACACGATCGGACTTTCCAATGGGAAACATTTGATGGGAGCTGGTTGTCAGAAATTCTGACCATGTGTAGGCTCCATCAGAAATTTGTTGGAATTTCTCAAAGTTTTCCGACAACAAAATCTGTTGCAAGTTTGAGCGTGTGTACACAATTTCGACACACGAAATTCCACGCATGCTCTGACTCAAGTACGAGATGGAAGCGCTCGGTCTGATAAAACTAGCGTTCGTAATGGAGATTGCAGCATGACAAATGTGCTCATTTTTGAATGTTTTAACGCAGCGTATTCTCTTCATCTTTATAATGCTAGAATTATGACGTTTTGCTGCCGATATTCACACAGAGTTCTGACAAATAATGTTCATAATTTGTTTATAGTGATTTTTTTTTTTTGGGGATTTAAGATCTCCTTTTTATTTTTTTATTTTTATTTTAGATGATATCTCCATAATAATATTTTCTCGTTTTGTGTGCCAAGTTACCACACCATCATTATTATCCTATATTTTTTAACCTCAAGGAGGTTGGTTGGTGTCCCTTGTTAATTTCAAATTTTTGAAATGTACCAGCCTACTCACAAACTATCCTTTTTGAGCTAAAACACATAGGCAAGCATTTGTGAAAAAATAGACATTTATTGGGGGTCATAACAAAATAAAAGGAGGAAGGCAACGCTGGATAAACTGGCGATATTGGCAAAGCCTTTGTACCCCACGGCACACAACTACTTGACATGCAAAATTGGGAGCCTGAGGAGTCAATTTAAAGAGGAAGTAAACCCTTCCAAACAACTTGGACCTATAGGTAAGCCTAGATTAAGGCTTACCTGTAGGTCCAAGCAATATCTCCTAAACCTATATGGTTTAGGAGATATTTGCCCGAAAATGGGCACCGCTGTCTACGGCGCATGCGCCGTAGACAGCGGCGCGCATGCGCACTAAATGCGGCAAATCCAAGAATGGATTTGCCAAATTTGTCGACTCCCGTGCGCATGCGCGGGAGTGACGTCATCGCGGCTTCGCCGTATGACAGCGGCGGAGCTGCGGGGTTGCGACTCCCGTGCGCATGCGCGGGAGTGATGTCATCGCGGTTGCGCCGCTGTGATTCGTCGGAGCTGCGAGACGCCACAAGCAACATGGATGCGGCGGACTACAGGGGACAGCGGCGACTTCGCTGGCTCCTGTGTCAGGTAAGTGACACATAATGAGCTACTATGCGATGCATAGTAGTCCATTATGCTTTACCTTTGCAGGGAAAAAAAGAGGAAGTAAACCCATCAGGGTTTACTTCCTCTTTAATAGGGAGCCCAATCCGGTCCAGGACTCCAAAAGATCAGGATCATCAGCAGGTGATATGTGTCCTGAGGCTGTGGTCTTACAACAACCTGCGTCTTGTCAGACCAGACTGAACCCAGGTCATCACACTTGTCTTCCTTACACGCTTCCTTCCAGGCTGTGGCTCTGGTGTTGGAGTTGTGGGTGGAGAGAGGATCCAACCCACTGAGGAGATAAGAGATTAGAGATTAGAGATAGAGATAGAGACACACACAGCCACTTTCCATAGTCTCCTGGCGGAGGCTTTCCTTTGTATGAAAAAGGGGCATAGTTTTAGTTTATCAATCACACACAATTTTGAGAAATGTTGAACAATGCTATACCCGACTCAAACTGGGCTCCTCCACATCTTTCTGGGTGGAAGGCCCAGGTTGGACTTCTGAAGCCTAAGCTGGGG
Source organism: Lithobates pipiens (assembly GCF_037356315.1). Taxonomy (NCBI): domain Eukaryota; kingdom Metazoa; phylum Chordata; class Amphibia; order Anura; family Ranidae; genus Lithobates; species Lithobates pipiens. The sequence goes on along the minus strand of NW_027507718.1, from coordinate 375,754,252 downwards.
TGGAAGGAAGGGTTAAGAGTGATGGCCTGATTTCAGTCTGGTAATCTGCTGCTGTTCCTGGTCTCATGGAATCCTGGACCTTCTTGCGTTCCCTATTATATGTGCTCCTCGGGCCACCAATTTTGCACTTCAAATAGTTGAGGTCTGCCGTGGGGCTCTGTGGCTTCCAGCAATTTATCCAGCGCTGCCTTCCTCTTTAGTCGATTTGTATAAAAGGGGCGTTTTGTCTGCCACAGGCAGGGCAGCTCTCTGTACAAATCAATGAATTGGAGGAAATCATGATCGATGAAACGATCCATTTTCTCTGCAAGACACAACACAAGACAAACCCTAATGTCAGGCTAAACTCACATAATCTTGTCCCAATATAGGCCTCAATCTCTAAGCAGTATAGGCCACTGATGCCCCAAGTTAAAATTGTACCTTCGTTCGAACGATCAGCGATTCCGCTACTCCTTCCTCCGCTCACAGATTGTACGTACGACGCACGCGTGTTTCCGCTTTATATACACTGCATGTGCGTGAAACTCCGCCGCCCCTGACCTTCTTTCTAGTATATGCCCCTCCCTTTCTCGCAGTGTGAGAGCACATGGCGGAGAGACAACAGGTGAATGCAGCAGAGAGCAGCAACGTCAAAAGCCCAGAGCCACGAACGCCCCGATCCCGGGAGGAGATTTAAGGCCTCAAATATGTTCTGGTGGACATCTTGAAGAGGGCAGACTGATGGGAAGCATGGACCTTACCCAAACCCAAAATGTGTTATAAATTCTGGGGAAAATCGCGCTACTTATTCACGGGTAGAGTGGAAGATATTTAACCGGATAGAAAATAACTTACAGTAAAAATTAAATAGGTTGCAGCCCCCCACACAGGGTTTTCACAATATTATAACCTAAAGTAACTTGCACTTTATAATCCTGATTTACTTTGTATACATAGGCACGTGCACTTTGTATGTTTGACTCAATCTGTTGCACATTTGCACTTTAGGAGTTTTTTTGTTTACATATGAGGGGGTTATGTTGTTGGATGAGGTCACATGCAGTAACATCTATGCGATTTCTGGCATAAGTTGCATGTGAGTACCATATCACCTATCTATATATAAATTTTGCATAGTCACCCGTTTGGAATCCTAGGTTTGGGTCCCGTTTGATACAAATCGCATAATATTTCCGGACCAGGCTACACTCAACAATATCTATGCGATTTTATTGTTAAAACCGCATAGGGGATCACATTGGTTAAGTTATATAGAGTTTCTGGCACCCAGAAGTTCTGGGATTATTGAATCCTGTCCCTGTTAGAGGCTAACATTTCCATTGATGGTGGAATAGGATATCTGATATAGGCTTTTGAAATATAGAGCGCAATTTATGAGATTGTTGGTACCTTTAGGGTTATACAAATACCGATTGTGTATCCCTACTCTATAATTTGTTATAATTTTTCCAAATTATGGGTAGCGCCAAACCCAAATGTGAAAAGGCCAAGATCATGACTAAAGTTGTAAAAAGTCTGCAGAAGAATTTTTGGGGTACGGCGATCCAAGGATCAAATGAGGAAAAGATGGTCAGACCTCAAAATTGAGGGAGCACAATCAGTACAGAAGAATCAAGAGAGTGCTGCAAAAAGTAAGTAGTTGTCGTGTGTTTCTATTATTACTTGCATGCTGCTCCATGTGCTTTTCTTTACTGTTGGACAGTTTAAAGGGGTTGTAAAGTAAAAATTTTTATTTTTTTAAAATAACAAACATGTCATACTTACCTCCACTGTGCAGCTCGTTTTGCACAGAGTGGCCCCGAACCGGCTCTTCTGGGGTCCCTCGGCGGCTGTCTCTGCTTCCTCCCGCAGGTGCTTCTCACGTTAATGCGAGCTCCCTCGCATTGGTGAGAAGCACTGCGGGCGCGCTCCCGTGATACAGCCGGCGGCTATAGCCGCTCGCTGTATCACAAGGCCCCGCCCCCCGGCGCGCTGCGTCATTGGATGTGATTGACAGCAGCGCGAGCCAATGGCTACGCTGCTTTCAATCCATCCACTCCAGCCAATCAGCGGCCAGGCTGAGCGGCGAAGAGGACAGCGGGGGCGAGCGCGGGATTTTCGAGGGGTCAGGTAAGTAAAAACGGGGGGGACTGGGGGCGCGGGCAGTGTGAGATGTTTTTTCACCTTAATGCATAGAATGCATTAAGGTGAAAAAACATTTACCTTTACAACCCCTTTAAGATGGCTATTAAAATGGTAAGTTTTAGGTTTGTGTGCACAGTAATCGTACGTAGTAAACATTGTTCGTTTAACCACAAATACAATGTTTTTGGCAGATGCAGGTTAACTACATTTGGTCATGCCTATTTGTATTCAAAGAAGTTTAGTACATTGTTGTCTAGATGGGTTTGTTACTAGAATGAAATGCAAACTTGATTCAGTGTAAGGAGAGGACACACAGCAGCTGTTTACACATCTGGATGCAGGAGCACTAGTGTGGGACACCAGAGCAAACTTTAGGGTGTCCCACATAGGAGCTCCAGTGGATACTAGGGGTGTCTCTATCTGTGAAACTTGCACAAAAAAGGTCATTATTCCAGCTTTTGTAAGGGGAAAAAAAAAAAAAAAAAAAATCACGTCTTCAGCTTGAAACTCTGCCAAAACAGACAATTGTACATCACTTCGAAGCAATGTTTCATATTCCTATTTCTGCCCTCAAATATCTGTGTGCCAAGTATACCATATTTTTATTCACATAGGGGAGACAAGACTTGGGATGTCTGAGATCACCAGGGGCCCACAACCTCCTAAAGGGGAAATCCTAAAACAACAACCTCAGGATGTGGAGGAAGGAGAGGTTTATGAATTGGCTGAAATAGTGACCACAACAGGTGAGTGTCTGAGACCACAGCTTCAGGTAATAATGTATGCCTGCATATTTATAATACATGGTGTGTTTTTTTTTTTTGGTGATGTGGAAGAAGAAACATTTCACAATTGCAAACATCCTCATCGGGGAGATCATGGTGTGCAATCGTGATTTACAGACAATCAAGGAAGACATTAATGATGTTTTCTGAGTCTTTCCACATCATTGATGTTTTAGGCAGAATCTTAAAAAAATAAAAAAATAAAAAAAACACACCCCACACCACAAAAGTTTTGTAATCGTTTTTATTTTTCTAACTTTAATAAAACTATTTTGAAAGCCAAATTTTGAAGATGCACGAAGTGTCAACATGTGCTATCTGCCATCACGGGATATCAATGTACGTGTTTTGTGGGTGCAACCCCTTCTTTGAAACTAAAGTAGCTGAGAGGAAGGGGTTGCAACCCCAAAACACATCTATTGATCCCCCATGGTGGGAGCGAACACATGTTGACCTTAGGCATTGGAATCAGGAGGGAAATCCATTTTTGTGTGCATCTTCAAAATTAAGCTTTTACAGATGAAGGAAATATCAACACAGTTTGGACATATTAATGTCTGATATTGCCTTCACTTTATCAAAGTTGAACTTTGTAAGTTCCTAAGTTGTGTATTGTTTTATGGTTTTAAAAACATGCCTGTTTACCACATAAAAAAAAAAAAAAAAAAATGGTTTGTTCAAAAACCCTTTATAAAAACGCACATGTGAACGTGCACAGAGTGAAACATTTTCTGCTCAATGTGTGGCTTCTTCTTTCAGTGCTCAATAGCAGTTTTTTGCTTAAGTTGGTGTTTACAGTGAGTGACAATGAGGGTTATTTACTAAAGGCAAATCCACTTTGCACTACAAGTGCACTTTTGCCTGGTACTTGTAGTGCAAAGTGGATTTACTTTTCGAAAATAACACCCACAGTGCTTTATAATTTGCATCAATCAGGCCATTTTCGTCACTCCAAAAAAATGAATTCATGGTGCTGAAAAATTATATTTGAGAGATCGATCTAAAATACACACACACACACACACACACACACACACACACTTTAAAGTATTGCAAAGCGATACCCATGAAAATTGCCAAAAAAAACGAGGTTTGAAAATACCTAATTTCTCCATTATATTATTTTGTGACCTCCTGGTATTGGCCACACCATTGTAACGCCTGTAAGTTGAATAGTTTGTGGACGTCGTTTCCGCCCTTACTATGTGTACCTGTCCAAATCTCACGCATGCGCCATAACGTTGAAACCGAGCCTCTAGCTCGATTGCCTTTACTACGGCAACAGAGATAATCCATTGATGAATCCCGAGACTGACCTCTGTGCCGTTCTCAGAGGAAGCTAATGACACAGGATGCAGGAGAGAGAGAAACGGCACACTATATCTAATGCAGCTGACGTCACTAAACACTGCAGGACGATTTCTATGGCAACTAAAACAGCGAGTGCACTGTCGCAGGCAGCGATAAGCTGCCTGAGCCATCTATATTTCAAAGAACTTAAGTTGTATTGGAGAGTTTACAACCACTTTAAGGTGAAAGAACTCTCCTCTTACTAATCTGTTTAATACATACCAGAGGGCTTACAAAGCACTATGGGTTTGCTACAAAAAAAAAAAAAAAAAAACAAAAAAAAAAAAAACACAACCAGCAAAGCTAAAGCATATTCCTTGCCCATTCCAGCTTGGAACCTTGGGTTGAGGCGACAGATCAGTGACCTCTGCAGTTTTAAAATTCAATTTCAGTTTGGGATACACATTGCTATGCAATATTTTATAATGCCAGGGAAATTTTTTTTTAAACCCAACCGTAATATCCATGTCCCAAATGGGAAGATTTTCCCAATTTCCTTGGACTGGTAACCTCTATCATCCAGAATATCTCCTCCCTTCCTGTTGACCATCTTCCCAACAAGCAAAACCTGACAGCGGTTCCGATCTCTTTATAAGATACAAAAAGACACACACACACACACACACACACACACACACACACACACACACACACACACACACACACAGCAGGGATTCTGATTAAACAGTGGTACATTTTAAATCTGTCCATTGCTGAAGTCTCTTTTCTGGAGCCAAACAGACCGATGCAACATTATGTGGTGCATCTCCAAATAGTCATTTGTATATAGATTATGTATTATATTTCAAATGATAAAATCAGAAAAATCTTAATATATTTTATTTAAAAATAATTACCTTAATGCTTTTGCCTCAAAATAAATGAAGAGCTCTTTTCCCAAGGTCTGCACTCCAGTATACGTGCAGGAAATCAAAGACATTAGAATGCAGGTGCTGGGGATGGATGATGCATTGCTTGGAGACTTTGACTGAAACAGAGCAAGGTAAAAATGTAAATGAAGTAAATTGTCATCTTAAGTGGGATAACATATAGCAAGGCCTCTTTCAAACGGGTGCGGAGGTCCATTAATCATGAATGGTTCCTTTTTTCCTGCGTCCCTAGCCATCAGCTGCAGTTTGTGGGCAGCCCATTCAAGTCTAAGGATGCAGAAACCACACAAACCAGGGTGGATAAAAAAAAAAAAAAATGAATGATTTGAAAGGAAAAAAAATATAATAAAATAGGATTTTTGTACTCACCGTAAAATCCTTTTCTCTGTAGTTCACCGACGACACAGCTCCTCTCTAAATGGGTTGGTTAGCCTGCCACTAGGAGAAAAATAGGCAAAATTGGAACACAATACACAGAATTGTCAGTACCGCCCAGGGGGAGGACCCTGTGTTAACAACCCTCCCTGCTGCCCCAGCAGCTTCAGTACGTCAACAAGCAGTATAACGTAGCGAAAAGGAGGGGTGGGTGCTGTGTCGGTCGTTGAATTACAGAGAAAAGGATTTTACAGCGAGTACAAAAATACTATTTTCTCTTATATTCACCGACTGACACTGCTCCACTCTAACTAAATTGGACGTCCCCAAGCAGTGCCAAATGATGGATGGGAAAAACAGCATAAAAACTTCATCCACCATGGCAAGTGGGAACTAGTGAAACTAAACCCACAAAAAAAAAAAAAAAAAAAAAAAAACACACACAGCAATGTGTAAAAAAACACCACCATATAACCGGGTATCCTCAACAGGAGTGATCCCCAAGACTGCAACATTGCATTAACAAAACAGTACTGAACCAGTGTATTTCATGCAGGGTGGCGGTCAACACGTGGCTGGTCGATCACATCCCAATAAAACAATACTAAAAAATGGCCTGGTGCAAAAAGCACAGCCGTTACCCCTGGGGGATGTTTGAATGAGATAGACCAGTCCATAAATAAAGTATAACAAAATAATTTATTAATAGTACATCTTGGATACATATATGTTAAAAAAACTTTTTTATCAACATATGTGAATAAAGGGTTACTTGACAAAACTTTGGTCAAAACAATTGACTTGTGACATATGTAAGCTTGAGAAAAATGCAGACATGTTTCAGGCCATCCGTCCTTTTTACTAGGCATGTCTCGTATGTACATAGTCTAGGATATAAGTATAGTCATATTAGTACAGGTGTATCTAAAACAATACGTACATAGCTTTGTAATAAATTATAACAATGTTAAAGCACGTTTCAAAAATAATAATTATTAATAATAATAATAATAATAATAATAATAATAATACCAGCCAAGACCTGTTACCAGTAGTAACCAGCAGGGGGTGACAGTATTTGAGTGGCAGCAAAGCGGGCCAGTATGATGATACCACAATACTTTAAATCTGCCTTAGTAAAGATGAAAATGCTGCGTACAATAGATGAGGCTGTTAAGTAACAAACCAGTACTGCGTTTTTAATCGAAAAATCTGTCGACTCAGATAGTCCGCCTGCCAATTTTCAACCCCCGGGATGTAAATGGCCGACAGGGCCGGTACGTGTCGCTCTGCCCACCGAAGTATGTGAGCAACCTCCCGAGCAGCGGCTGAGCTCCTTGTTCCCCCTTGGTGATGTATGTACGCCACAGCCGGGACATTGTCCGACTGTACCCTGATCGGACGCCCTTGAAGGCTCAACGACCATGTGTGGGGGGGGGGACAGCCTGATCGCTCTCAATTTCGAGCAGATTGTTCGGCAACTTGGATTCTTCCATCGACCAGAGGCCCTGAGCCGGCTGAATCCCCATCACTCCACCCCAGCCGGATAGGCTGGTGTCCGTTGTGATCACCGTCCATTGAAGAGGTAGGAACGACTTTCCTGACTGAATCACCGGGGATCTCAGCCACCATAACAGGGAGTCCAACGGACTGGCTCACCTGGATTGAGCGATCCAGGGACAACGGAGATTTGTCCCATTTCAACAAAATCTTTCTGCAAGACCCTGGTGTGGAACTGGGCATACAGCACGGCCTCGCAAAAGCGAAGTGACGACCGCTCGCGATTCCAAAGTAGTTATATCGTGGCTCTGAGGGTCTGCACTTTGTCTGAAGGGAAGGGAGAAGACTCTTGCTTCCTTGGAGTCCAGGAACAAGCCTAGGTACTCAAGACGCTGGGTCGGTACAACCACCGACTTCTTTAGGTTCAACAGCCACCCAAATTCTTGCAAAGTCTGCATGGTGATCGCAACATCCTCCTCCAAGGAGGAAGATGCTCTCAGGAGGAGATAGTCTAGATATCCCACGATCGCGATCCCCCATTGTCACAGCAACGCCAAAACTGGAGCCAATACCTTGGTAAAGACTCGGGGGCTGATGCCAGGCCAAATGGTAGAGCCAAAAAAAACTGATAGTGGGCTTCCCCAACTGCAAATCGCAGAAACTTTTGGATGCTGCAGACATATGGGTATGTGCAGGTACGCATCCTGGATGTCCAAGGATGCCAGGGAGTCCCCTTGATGGAGTGCAGCGACTACTGAGCGAACTGATTCCACCCTGAACCTCTGCACTTTTACAAAGCGATTGAGGGCTTTTAAGTCCAAGATTGTGGTTCCCGAGAAGGGAGGGGTACGTCCAAACAGATTTGAGTAGAATCCCTGGAAACGTTAGATTCCGGAACTGGTACAATCACCCCTCGGCTCAGCAAGTCCCTTACCGCCCCCAACAGGGCCTCCCGGCGAACCGGGGACACGGGTATGCTGGAGGGGAAGAATTTGTTTGGTGGCCAAAAGAGAAACTCCATCTTGTAGCCTGTGGAAATCAGATCGCAGACCCATTGGTCGGATAATCGGGAGGACCCCCCGGGCTGCAAAGTCCCGAAGGCGACCCCCCCACCAGAGACATGGGTGGGGGAAAACCTTCATGCGCTAGCGCCCTTTGTCGCAGGCTTGCGATGCCAGGGACGCTTTTGTCCGTCTGCGACCCTCCTGTCAGGCTGGGGAAGCCGAAGCCCCGGTCGGACGAAAAAGCCATTTGTGAGCAGAAAAAGAGGGCCCATGCCTGCGGTGTGGCTCCTTAGACTTCCTGGCTTGCGGGAGTAGGGTACTCTTACCACCAGTAGCATTTTTAATAATGTCATCCAATGAGGCTCCAAAGAGCCAGTCGCCAAGGAAGGGAAGATCCGTCAGGGCTTTTTTTTTTAGATGCCTGGTCAGCAGACCAGCATTTTAACCAAATCAGGCTGCCGCAGCACCACAGCTCACACTGAAGCCCTGGATAACAAGGGGAGGGTATCCAGGGACGCGTCACAAACGTACTTGAGGCCTTGCACTAGTTGGGTCCGCCAATTCTACGCAGACAAGAGAAGCCTTCTGCTCTCCCAATTTGCAGTGCAAAAGTTTTGCCCACTCAGTCAGTGTCTGTGACACAAGTGCAGATGCCAGTACAGGTCGTATGGCAGACCCCGCAACCGTAAACAAGGAACGAGCCACTGCCTCGGCCTTCCTGTCCATGGGATCCTTGAATGCAAGAGTCTCCTCTACTGGGATCGTGGTTACTTTATTTAACCTGGATACGAGGGGGGGTGGGGTGGTCCACGACCGGAGGAGCCGACCACTTCTTGAGAAGGCTTTCCTCAGAGGGGTAACGCACCGCCATGTTTTTGGGGACCGAAAAGGTCCTTTGCAGCCGACCCCATTCCTTGTAGATGAACTTGTCAAAATAAGTCAAATACGTGAACACCTTAGGTGAACGTGCTGGCTTGCGGGACCCAAAAGGGGACCGATACATCAGCAGAGGGATCCGCTGGCTGCTGGATCTTCAGGGTATCACGCACAGCTGTGATAAGTGCTCCAACCAGTACTTTGTCACGCCCGGACCCGGACGGGGAATCATCCTCACTGTCCGACTGGTCCTGGTCAACCTCGTCTGATAGGTCAGAGCAGGGGTCACCAGCCACAGCAGGGCCCGAGTCTCCATTAGAGCTCTCCCCAGAGGACGGGGGGTGGGGCCAGGGGCCTTTTTAGCGCACCTTTCCTTACACGCACCACCTCTATTTTAGCAACAAATGAGTTAAGGACCGTCATCAGGGTGTCCATGGGCACAACGCCATCCGCAGGTGACCTGGTTGCAATTGCACCAGCGTTCAGGGAATGGCTGCTCAGCGACCTGTATACACAGGAAACAGCATGTGATAGCACATGGCATGCTGTCACTAGAGAGCTGCGGTGGAAAAAAAAAAAAAAAAAAAAAGCGCTCAGGCTTCAAAAAATAAGATAAAAAAAAAAATAAAAAAAAAATGGCCGCCAATGATCTGAATAGGGAAATCCTACAGGAAATGGCCGCTGAAGCTCACAAGGGGAACCTGCTCTGCCCTCATCCAAAATGGCTGCTGGACAGCGCCATGCGGTGAGAGGAACAGTGATGCCTCACACAGCACAATATCGCTACAGGCACCTTTTGGGACCCCCCCCACACTGGAACCAGGACCATCGCTAACCACACAGACCCCATGCAGGTGAGAGACCCAGTGATCCCCTGTACTCACACCGCACAGCAGACACAGAAACATGCAGCTGCCCCCCCCCCGAGGGGGAGGGAAGATAGGGACATGGGAGAGAACGAGGTGAGGTGGCCCCGAATCAACCTCCCAGGGAATGCCCAGCTGCTCCCCCCACCGAAGCAGGGAGCTGTACTTCCCAGCCCTGAAGAGCTGGGAGACATTCCATCACAGACCCACTCCTGCGCAGTTACAGGGTGGCCGCTGGCCCGGTATACTGTGATCCAGACATCAGTAGCCCGGTCATATGTATATACCCGGAGCATTAAAGCTCACCGACCACCTCTGGAGCTGAGGTATGTCGTGGCCTGCAGAGCCGTAGCTGTGACATGCACACGCGCGATGGCCGGACTGGGGAGACTACAAGGATAACATTAACCAGCCTGTCACCCAGCCGGCAGTTGATGAAAGATCCTGGGATCTTCTATCTTGTGCAAAAGCATAAGTCCTGCAAGAAAAAAAAAAAAAAAAAAAAAAAAAATGGCCCGAAGGGCCCACAGGGTTCCTAGGTCATTCTTCACTAGGCAAAATAAAATGAAGCTGCTGGGGCAGCAGGGAGGGTTGTTAGCACAAAGTCCGCCCCCTGGGCGGTACTGACAATTCTGTGTATTGTGTTACAATTTTGCCTAGTTTCTCCTAGTGACAGGCTAACAAACCCATTTAGTTACAGAGAGGAGCTGTGTCGGTCGGTGAATATAAGAGACATTTTTTTTTTTAATAAAAATGTTTTTGGAGTAAAAATCCATCTAAAGATACATTAATAATTTAGTTTATTCAGCATGAAATGGAGCTTAGTTATGTAGAATGGGGTTGTACATTCTGCAATATTTCCATTTTTGGTAAACTCATTTAATGAATCCAAGCTCTGCAAGCTGAGATAACATGCACTGCATTAATGCACTCACACAATGTCGCAGTAACCATGCAGTATTTTTGGTATGTACGTGTTAGAAATATTGTATAAATGGACAACTTTGTGGAAGAAGGGAAGGAGGAGGAAAGTGGATCTTTTTTCTTTTATAGCACAAAAAAAATAAAAATAAAATTTATATTTAGGTACAGTGTTGCATGACAGAGAAATTGACATTCAAAATGTGAGAACACCGAAAGCTGAGAATTGGTCTAGTTAGGAAGTACCCAGTAGTCAAATTGACTTGATTTAAATCAAATCCACCCGACACGAACACAGCTGTTAATCCCAATGTGACAGGCATGTGGGCAAGCACTCCAGAAAGCACACTGCACTACAGAACACAATAGTCACATGCTGGTGGTCAAACAGGAGGAGCCACTGAGCACAACCTGGGACACAGGAGATAGTTACAAGTTTTAGGGACAACTGTCTAGAATGGAACTCCAAACCATTTTGGGAGAGTCTCATTCTCGCTGCTCCTCTGGAACAGAAAGTGAAGGTACATTTCCTCAATGGTAAAAAGACAGAACTTTAATTGTATGGAGTCCTTTAACCTCTGGAAGATTTTACCTCTTATTACCAGAGCATATTTTGCTATTCATCACTGTTACTTTAACTGGCAATTGTGCGGTCATGCAACACTGTGTCTTTTTAACACAAATAGAGCTTACATTGTGTGGCATTTGATCACCACTGGGTTTTTTTTTTTTTCTGCTATAAAACATATACAATATAAAAAAAAATCAAAAAAAATCCCAATAAGTTTACATTACTTGATTTGCATGAAAGTTATAATGTCTGCTATAGATACTGGAATTTTATTTATTCATTATCATATATGATCATCAACTTCTAGTGGGACTGTGATAGTATGGCAGGCAATCTGACGCTGGCTGGGGCTGCACACTGACATCAAGTGACACTAAAAAAAATAAAAAATAAAGAGTATATAAAATATATATTATTTCTATCTTTTGTGCCCCCCCCCCCCCCCCCAGGCAGGCCACTCAAAACTGGAACGAGGGCCGCAAATTGGCATGCCTGACCTAGGCGACTTGAGTGGAAGTACAAGCAGATACCTAAAAACTAGATACCTACTACAATCCCCAAAATAAAAAATATTGCAGCCAGAGTAGGAGGTGGAAGAGCTTTAAAGGATTTTTCTGCACTTTGCAGAATGGGCATTAGAGCCTTCCTATATACCAGTGTTAATTTTGGTAGCGATTTTCGATTTAGTTCTAGTGTTAGGACTAAAATTCCATTTTAGTTTTAGTCTCATTTTAGTCTTCTGTAATTGTTTTAGTCGTATGGAGTAGACTAAAATGTCACGCGTTTAAGTCGACTAAAATTTCCAGTACATTTTAGTTGTCTAAAATCTAATAGGTGCAATTGTAATGCATTAGTTAACATTTCTCTACAATTTCCAAACTCATTATATACTGTTGGAGTGAAAAATCTAATGTTGAGGTATGAACATGCACTACAAACCAGGGTTAATCTAAAACAGGGGTGCCCAACCTTTTGAAGAGCGAGGGCCACAATGAGGATGACAGGTCCATGTCCACAGACACAGCCCACTCTACTCTATGGGCCATCTGATACAATCCGATTTGCCCAGATGGAAGGGGCAGATCCCCTTTTTTTTTGTTTTTTTAGGTAGGCGGGTGTAAACAGACACAAGTTCGTTTACAACTGCTGCTCCATAGAGGTGAATAGCAAGTCTGGATCAATCATGTGAAAGGGGCTGAAGGCTGCTTTCACACGGACTTGCTGCGATTTGCCCAAAGCGCGGGCGTAGCACAGTGAACCTGTGGATTTTCTGCGGGTTAGCCGCACTTTGCCATAAACTTCTATTATATTCTGCAGGTGTGGCACACTTTCTGAAGGTGCAACTAACCCGCAGGTAATAACAGAAGTCTATGGCTCAATGCAGGTAATCAGTTTGAAAGCAGCCCAGTAACCACTGTAAAACAGATATATCCATATATACTGTGAATTTAGTAGTAAACTTACCTTTTAATAACCGTCTTCCATTCTGGTATCGCTGCCTGTTGCTGTACCAAATGCACTCTGCCTGTGACAGGAGCGGGCACCATACAGGAAGCATTGGCTTATGTGGCTCTGCTCCGCAGCCACTTGCTTCCACTACCAGTGGCTTCATTCACAAAACTGCTGCTCTGGGATGGTGGGTCGGCAACCTGTGATCTGGGCTTGCCAACCTGCCATCTTAGAGCAGGAGGTCGAGGGCCACATCAGAGGGCTCTGCGGCCACTGGTTGGGCACCCCTGATCTAAAACTAAAATAGCGTTTTAGTCTTGGTCTTTTGACTAAAATGGCATTTTAATCCCATTTTAGTCTTTTGACTAAATTCCATTTTAGTTTTATTCGTATTTTAGTCACCTCGGTTGTTTTAGTGGTATTTTAGTTGACTAAAATGTTTTAGTAGATGAAATTAAACTGGGATTACAATACCATGCAGAGCAAGGAAAGGCAAGCCAAAGGCCAATAGGACTTTTCTGTTCAGATTATTATGCCAAAACATGTAAAAGTAATGAGCTACAAAGAAAATAATTTTCTACACTACGACAGTTATTCCATCACTTTATCTGCCCAAACAGGTCACCTTGTTAACATTCCAAACAGAAGTAAAAGATTGGGTATGCAGAGTGCAAGAAATAAGCATATATTCTGAATAGGATAACAAGGTCTCCAATCGCTCCCCATGGCCCTGATATCTGTATATTAAAAGAAACCCTAATAAGCATTACAGGGAAGATGGATTGTAAACTGCAGCCTTTTTCAGTTATCATACCTTCTGGCTGATCCAATCATTTTTCAAAAACATAAGCTACTTGGCTTTATTGATAAGCCCTCTACCAGCTCTTCGGAGAGCCATTTCACAGAAAAATTACCCTTTTCAGGTTTTGCCATTATAACTAAGAAAGCACGGCTGGAATATTTATTTTAATAATTTAATGTAATGAAATTCCTCACAAATCACCTCTTGTCGCCTTAACGGAGTAAAATGTGCCTTAAAAATGTCCATGGAGGGAGGGATAGAACAGCATTGACATACAGCTCAGGCCTTAGAGGCGGCACGCAATGGAAGAGTCTGAATAGCAGACAGCGAATAGCCCCAGACCTCAGATTTAAAAAAAAGGAATAAGAAGGGTTTTATGTAAAAGAAAGCTTCACGTCTTACTAATGGACTATAGCACTCATCTACCGTCTTCTATTTCTAGCAAGGCAATTACAAAAATACTATTGGCATATGCTCTGGTCTACAGCATGGTCAATTACTTTGCCTCTGCACCGAGAACAAACTAGTAATTAAAGTTGAAGTCCACATCACTTTAAATACTGTTTAAAGATAAAATGACTGCATGGTACTGAAACAGTGGAAGTCTTTGTAAAGATTCAAAGAAGAAAACCGCTGAAGCGTTTGAGGTGTGATAACGTTAAATTGTAAAGCACACTTGTCTTTAAAAACACTCAAGTCTACTGCAAGTAAAGGGGAACTCTAACCAAAGCATCCCTACCGCTCCAAAGATAAACTAGGGAAGGGATAGATGGTCAGGTTGCTATTGTTTGTTAGAGATTCACTGAAATTTCAGTGGCCGAAACATAATCGACCAAAAATTGTGTTTTGGGCATTTTGCAGATAGAGAAAAAAAGTGTGGATTATGGTGCCAAAAACGCTTTTGCTGCGATTTTACTGTGTTTATGGCATTTTTCATTGGTTATGTGAATCTAAAACCGCTTCAAAAACATAACGGGTGCGTTATTGATGCAATTCAACGGGGAGGTGCATTTTTTTTTTTTACCTGACCAAAAATGCAGCAAGCAAGATTTTTAACACCACAATGGAAGGGCAACGGACCAATGTGAAGACATACATAGAATTTAAAGAGATGCATTTTTCTTGATATTTTCTTTGCGCAAATAAATAAATAAATAAATAAATAAATAAATAAATGTGCCCATAATGGCCGACGAATTCGTATTCACTTAAATTTTATTTATTTATTTTAAACTGTCATTTTTGGTTTCGGCCAAGTGCATCCTGAATTTTCAGTTTCAGCAGCAAAATTTCAATTCAATGAACCTCTATTGTCTATATTGCCACTGGGCAAGGATATTACGTTACTTCCTGTCTCAGGGAACAACATGTATAAGGAAATCTCCCAACCACCAGAGCAAGTGTCCCCTGTCTCCTCATTTGCAGGTTTGTCAAATATTATTGCTCCAGTGAGAACTTAAAGTAACTCACTCCCATGTAAGATGTTTACCTAGAGGTAAGCCTATAAAAAAGTTTACTTATAGATACAGTAAATACCTCCTAAACATGTACTGTTTAGGAGGTATTTACCTTAGAAGCTAGTGACGTTCCGGACATGCACTGGGTATGCCTCTCCTTCAGAGCCATGCTGTGAGCACATGCGTGGGAATGATGTCATCGCCAGTTCACCCATTCATATCCCCAAAGTACGCAAACCAAGGAAAGACCAGGTGGAAAGAGAAGCTCCTTCAGCAGGGACAGCACACCGCTGGAGGGCTTCCTTTTTATGCAAGTCTGTCATAATGTGCTAGTATGCAATGCATACTAGCACATTACGACTTAAACTAGCCGTGGGGCCCAATTTTTATTTTTTGTTAAAAGCAGTTTACTACCGCTTTAAAATATTTCCTATTTTGCCCCACAATAGTCACCAGGACAAAAAAAGTCAGTAAATTTCCCTAATGTGTACACAGATTAATAACGACTAAAAATCACTACCATATCCAAAATGAGAAATAAAATATGGCTGGAGTTTGAAATTAGAACACTAATAATAGGTTTTTTTTTTTTGTTTTTTTACGTAAAAGTTCTTGCCCTACAAGAAAACGCTAGACAAACATGGAAAAAAAAAAATAAAAAAAAATAAAAAAAAAAAACCACACACCACACACATTATACTTACCTGCTCTGTGCAGTTGGCCCTGATCCTCCTCTTGGGTCCCTTGCCGGCTCTCTTGGTCCCTCCCTCCTGCCCCCAGAGAAGCAGATTGCAAACTGGGCACCCAAGAATGCTCGTTCCCGAGCCACCGCTCGGCCTCACTCCCTCTCTCATTGGCTTTGATTGACAGCTACAGAAACCAATGGCTCCCACTGCTGTCTCAGGCACCAAGAGCGTCCCTGGAGAGGCAAGGCTCTCGTGCACATCGCAGGATTGAGATGGGGCACAGGTAAATAGTAGGCTGGATTCACACCTATGCATTTTTAGTGCTTTTTGTATTTTGCTAATTCGCACTACAAAACGTGTTCCATAGAAAACAATGTTAAATGGACTGTGGTGCAAATCTGCAAAAAGCACTAAAACTGCATAGGTGTGAATCCTGCCTTAGGGGGGCTGCTGCCCAGAGGAAGTTTTTTTACCTTCATGTGTAGAATGCATGAAGGTTAAAAAAAAAAAAAAAAAAAAAAAAAAAAAAACTTTGCACCTTTAGAACCATTTTAATGCATTCTCTGCATTAACCACTTAAAATGGATGAAAACACTCACATATACCCAGTGAAGTGAACAGCCTCCGATGATACACAGAGATTAAACAACTCTCCCTACATAAGTTATGTGTAGATCTGCTGTCTTCACCTTTATATACAGTTTAGAAAGTTAACATGTGTGTTATATTTTTTTTCTTCCTCCTTCAGCAGTGAAAGTGAAGTCTAGACATATACTGTGTGACAGCTGATTGGAGGAAAGGCACACACACCCCCCTCCACATAGGCAGAGGAGCAAGAATACTTGCAGAGCTGTGCTGTGAATAGACATGCTCTCTGCTAATTTATAGCACCCACACAAATTTCCAGCTGTTTTTATCTCCTGTGTCGGAAAACTTATCAGAAGTTACCATGCCAATAACTAGAGCTGCACGATTCTGGCTAAAATGAGCAGCACACTTTCATTTGCTTAGAATAAAGATCAAGATTCTCGGGCATAACATCTTTCACATTATACAAAAAAAAAAAAAAAAAAAAGTGTATTTTCTCTTTTTAAAATCCTAATGACAACAGAAACTACCCAAATTACCCTGATCAAAAGTTTACATACCCCAGTTCTTAATACTGTGTATTGTCCCCTTTAGCGTCAATGACAGCTTGAAGTTTTGTGATATTTGTGGATGAGGCTCTTTATCTTCTCAGATGGTAAAGCTGCCCATTCCTCTTGGCTCTCCAGTTCCTGTAAATTATTGGGCTGTCTTGTGCCGCGTACACACGAGCGGACTGTATGGCATACTTAGTTCGTCATACAATCCGACGGACAGTCCGTTGTACTTTCCACTGAACGGACTTGACCACAAACGGATGCACAAACAGTCCATCGAAAGCTTGCGCGATGACGTGTACAGCACGTACGACGGGACTAGAAATAGGAAGTCCAAGACACAGCAAAGCACCCTTCCGCCGTGTAAATCCTTTCTGGGCATGCACCATTCTTAGTCCGTCGAACTAGCCTACTGACGAGCGGATTGTCCGCTGAAACCAAAGTACGACGGACAGAATTTCGAAAAAACCGAAATACTTAGTACGCCGGACTGCACGCTGAAAAAGTCTGCTGAAGCCCACACACGAGCGGATTGTCCGCTGAAATGTGTTTCGACGGACTGAGTACACCATACAGTCAGCTCGTGTGTACGCGGCATTGCATGAACTGCACATTTGAGATCTCCCCAGAGTGGCTCAATGATATTCAGGTCAGGAGACTGAGACGGCCACTCCAGAACCTTCACTATTCTGCTGTAGCCAATGACAGGTCAACTTGGCCTTGTGTTTTGGATCACTGTCATGTTGGAATGTCCAAGTACAAACCCGTGCACAGCTTCCTGGCTGATGGATGCAAATGTTCCTACAGTATTTTTTGATAACATACTGCATTCATCTTGCCATCAATTTTGACCAAATTTCCTGCGCCTTTGTAGCTCACACATCCCCAAAACATCAGCGATCCACCTCCGTGTTTCACAGTAGGAATGGCGTACCTTTCATCATCCTTGTTGACTCTTCAAAATGTAGCATTTATGGTTGTGGTCAAAACGCTCAGATGTGAACAGGGTCAATTGAAATGAATGGGATTGGTCTTGTGTGTTTTTTTTTTTAGAGCTGAGGCTTAGAGCAGAAAATGGCCCAAAAAAGCCTAGATGTGAACGGAGCCTAAGGCCCCTTTCACACTACCGCGACTTCAGGGGATCACTGTGTGAACATGAGGTCTATGGACCTCAACTCGTATTAAAGTTGGAGCAAAGTAGTATGCACAAATATGAATGGTTCTCACTGGAAATCATGGGTTACGACTAGTCATGCGACTTTGCAGTCCCAAGTCGCAGGACAGTGAAAGGGGTCTAAGCGCTGACCAATATTGATTTTTAAAAAAGCCGGCAAATATAGAGTGCAGAGAACAGCTCTGCACTGTTTACATAGAATTGTGGAAATGCTGGGTAAGATTGCGGGGGGAGGGCCTGAATCGAGCTAGTAATTTAAACGATTAATCATGCAGCTCTAGGGCTTTGGAGAGAGATAAGAAAACACTATAGATATATCTGCTTCTGTCAAATTTCATGAATCGGGTTTATATCCACTTTCACACCAAATCACATACATGTACATCATGCGCAATTTTAAAGCTTGACATGTTAGGTATCCATTTACTTAGCCCAACACCATATTTTCCAACAAAATACTTTTCGTTTTTGTTTATGTGATTTTTTTATGTGATTTGTAAACAAAAAGTGTCAGGAAAGGGTCTGGTCTTCAAGTAATTAAAGAGGAAGTAAACCCTTATGTTTTCCTTCCTCTTTTGCTCGCTGCAAATGTAAAGCATAATGGACTAGTATACATAGCATACTAGCCGATTATGTGCCACTTACCTGTAAAAGAATCCAGCGATGTCCCCTGTGTAGGCAGCGTCCATCTACTGGCCCCTCTTCCTTCCACGCTGAATTCTGGCTCTGATTCGCCAGAGCCATGTGACGTCACTCCCGCACATGCGCACGGGAGCCGAGATTAATGGCACAGGCTAGGGAAGAAACTGCACTCCGTTTAGTTTCTTCCCCACGCATGCGGCGTTGGAATTTTCAGCAGACTACATGTGAAATATCTCCTAAACAGTTAGGAGATATTTCCACTACCTATAGGCAAGCCTAGAATAAGGCTTGCCTATAGGTAGAAGTCCAAAAAGTGGGTTTACAACCACTTTAAGACCCCTTTCACACCAGGGCGTTTTGCAGGCGCTATAGCGTTAGAAATAGCGCCTGCAAAACGCCCCAAAGAAGCTGCACCATTGTGTGTAGTGTGAAAGCCCGAGGGCTTTCACACTACAGCGGTGCGCTGGCAGGATGTCAGAAAAAAGTCCTGCCAGCAGCTTCTTTGGAGCGGTGAAGGAGCGGTGTGTTTACCGCTCCCCCACCGCTGCTCCCCATTGAAATCAACGGGGCAGCGCTGTAATACCGCCGGCAAAACGCCGCTATTGAGTTTTAACCCTTTCGCGGCCGCTAACAGGGGGAAAAGCGCCCCGCTAGCGGCCGAAATGCGCCACAAATCCGCCGCAATTTTCGGCGGTAAAACGCCGCTAAAATTTTTTCTCTTTTAATATTCCACTCTGGAGGCATTTTTCAGGCGCTAAAGATAGCGCCTGTAAAATGCCTCCCCTGCAGCCCCAGTGTGAGAGCCTGAGTGCTTTCACACTGGTGCAGTGTGCTTTCAGGACGCTAGAGACCGAAAAGTGCTGCTAAGACAACGGTAAAGCACTTCTAAAACTAGTGCCACTTTATCGCTCACGCAGCCACGCTGCGAGTGTGAAAGGGCTCAAACTTGATACACTGTATTTGCCATCTTTTGATAGTGTCATCCTAGTAGTCTTTTTTTTTTTTTTTTTTTATTTATGTTTGAGTACCTGGATCTCGGAAGCTGGCAGGGTCCATCTCCACTGTGGGCATTTGAAACCCTCTTCTATCCATTTCCGGGAATCAGTGCAGCTGGGTACCCAGCATGCACCTCCTGATCTCACACCTGCACAGTAATGCCACACACATTGCTCCTTCCTCCTGACACATGGTCATAGCGTCAATCATCGCAAGATTTCATCACTAGGCAATTCGCAAAGGAATCCTGGGATACATGATGCCGCTATCCCAAGAGCCCTTGCGAATCGCCTAGTGACGTAATTGCCTAGGCTGAAACGCAGGCGAAAGATAATTAAAGTATTTCCATTTGAAAAAAGAAAAAGAAAAAAATCCCATTGCGCAAAGGGTGGAACTCCACTTTAATAATAAACATGTTTAACATGTGCAACATTAGCTTTAAACCTCCTCTTCTGGAGAACCCCGCCACTGCTCTGGGCTCCTTCACTTCTCAGTGTGCCACCATAAGAAGCCGCTTTCTATGGTGGTGTACCTGCAGGCTTTCTCCTGAGCACCCCCCTACTTATAGGATTTGGCTTGTTCAATTAAGCTTTGACAAGACTTTATTCACACTTGCATGACTCCAAAGTCGCACAATTTCTAGTGCCACTTTGGACCATGCCTTTGATCCAACTTTACATTCTGAGTCAAAAGTCGCATCAAAGTAGTGCAGGCACCTTTTCTAACTAGTACCAATTTGAACACATGCCATTGAAAAAAAGAGTGGGCTGCAACTTGTCATGCAACTAATGTCATCCAAAGTCGTATGACAAGTCACATAAGTGTGATTAGATCATAAAAGCTGATTGTTTATTCTGCACAGCCGCACCAGACTCTGTGTGCAACAGTTTTTATAACACTCCCCCAATGTGTCACTATATGCCACCGCGCCAAGGTGTTCTCCAGTACTTCCAACCACACCAAGGTGCCCTTCTGTACACCGCCACCATTGTGTCCTCCTACACCCAACATCACTGCATTGATGTGCCCTGCTGTACCCCAAACTACACCAAGGTGCCCTTCTGTACACCGCCACCATTGTGTCCTCCTACACCCAACATCACTGCATTGATGTGCCCTGCTGTACCCCAAACTACACCAAGGTGCCCTTCTGTACACCGCCACCATTGTGTCCTCCTACACCCAACATCACTGCATTGATGTGCCCTGCTGTACCCCAAACTACACCAAGGTGCCCTTCTGTACGCCGCCACCATTGCATTGATGTGCCCTTCTGTACCCCAAACTTCACCAAGGTTTCCCCTACTGTACACCGTCTCCATTGTGTCCTCCTACACCCAACATCACTGCATTGATGTGCCCTTCTGCACCCCAAACTTCACCAAGGTGCCCTTCTGTACACCACCACCATTGTGTCCTCCTACACCCAACAGCACTGCATTGATGTGCCCTTCTGCACCCCAAACTTCACCAAGGTGCCCTCCTACACCCAACATCAACCCCAAACTACAACAAGGTGCCCTTCTGTACACCACCACCATTGTGTCCTCCTACACCCAACATCACTGCATTGATGTGCCCTTCTGCACCCCAAACTTCACCAAGGTGCCCTCCTACACCCAACATCAACCCCAAACTACAACAAGGTGCCCTTCTGTACACCACCACCATTGTGTCCTCCTACACCCAACATCACTGCATTGATGTGCCCTTCTGTACCCCAAACTTCACAAAGGTGCCCTTCTGTACACCGCCACCATTGTGCCAGGGTGTCCTCCTGTACCCGGCACCATGCACTTCCAGGGGCAGTATCCCTCCGTACCGTGCTGTTTACAGCGCTCCCCCGCAGCTCCCGCACACTCTGTCCCCTGGTGACCCGGGCCCGGATCTTCTCTCCGTTCAGAGTACATCCCGGTCCTTCCACCATGTCTTCTGTATAGACCTCACACACCACCCGAACACAGAATTCAAAATGTGGCGGCAGATGAATCCCAAACACCTTCCACGGCACCACCTGATTCGCTGACAGTCAGGAAGTTAAGCAACTTTATGGCTTTCCTATTGGTGCGCTTTCAGCAGCGCCCATCCGATCAGTGGAGACGCCTGCCTTGCAGAGCCGGGGGTGAGCGCATGCGCCGTACACTTACAATACAAAGCTCTGTACCCACTACCAGAACAGTGCAGTCTGCTGATTGCATACATGGGACTCATATGTCATATGTGTGTTGTCACCTATGGGGATCCGACCAATATAGACAATAATGTAGGCTTTATTGCTGAAATGCTACTTCTGCTTATGGTATAGTTATTACAGAATGGTCTCCACCAACAACCTGACAATTAATAAAAGACTGAAATATGGAGTTCAATATGTATGGCTGGGCGCTTTTCTCATGTTTAGGGCCATAGATGTTCAGGGATGTATTCCCAGGGTGCAGGAATGCCGTATTCACAATGTACAGCCCTAATCGCATAGATCCCTGAATGCATACATCCCTAATCACATATAGCCCTGAACGCATACATCCCTAATCGGATACATCCCTAATCACATATAGCCCTGAATGCATACATCCCTAATCAGATACATCCCTAATCACATATAGCCCTGAATGCATACATCCCTAATCAGATACATCCCTAATCACATATAGCCCTGAATGCATACATCCCTAATCAGATACATCCCTAATCACATATAGCCCTGAATGCATACATCCCTAATCGGATACATCCCTAATCACATATAGCCCTGAATGCATACATCCCTAATCAGATACATCCCTAATCACATATAGCCCTGAATGCATACATCCCTAATCAGATACATCCCTAATCACATATAGCCCTGAACGCATACATCCCTAATCGCATACATCCCTAATCGGATACATCCCTAATCACATATAGCCCTGAACGCATACATCCCTAATCGGATACATCCCTAATCACATATAGCCCTGAACACATATATTCCTAATCGGATACATCCCTAATCACATACATCCCTATTCACATACATCCCTAATCGCATACATCCATAATCGGATACATCCCTGATCGCATACATCCATAATCGCATATATCCCTAATCGCATACGGCCCTGAACGCATACATCCTTAATCGGATACATCCCTGATCGCATACATCCCTAATCACATACATCCCTAATCACATATAGCCCTGAACGCAAACATCCCTAATCGGATACATCCCTAATCGGATACATCCCTGATCGCATACATCCATAATCACATACAGCCCTGAAAGCATACATCCCTAATCACATACATCCCTAATCTCATAAAGCCCTGAACGCATACATCACTAATCACATACAGCCGTGAACGCATACACCCCTTATCGCATACATCCCTAATCACATACAGCCCTGAACGCATAAATCCCTAATCGCATACATCCATAATCGCATACATCCCAGAACGCATACATCCCTAATCTCATAAAGCCCTGAACGCATACATCCCTAATCCCATACATCTATAATCACATACAGCCCTGAACATATACATCCCTAATCACATACAGCCCTGAATGCATACATCCCTAATCACATACATCCCTAGTCGCATACATCCCTAATAACATACAGCCCTGAACGCATACATCCCTAATCACATACAGCCCTGAATGCATACATTCCTAATCGCATACATCTCTGAACGCATACACTCCTTATAACATACATCCCTAATCACATACATCCCTAATCACATACATCCCTAATAACATACAGCCCTGAATGCATAAATCCCTAATCACATACAGCCCTGAATGCATACATTCCTAATCGCATACATCCCTAGGGTTGCCACCTGTCCAGGATTCACCTGGACAGTTCGGGTTTGGAATCATGCGTCCGGGTTTCAGACTGCCTGAAACCCGGACACATTAGTTAGACTGGACTATGGCTTCCCAGCAGGGTTGCTGGCTGCAGTTGTCTAAGCTGAAAGTGTCTGTTACACTCTTTCACACTGCTCAAAGCCAGCACTAACCCCCCCCCCGAAACACACACATAGACGGGAGAGGAGAGGGGACTCGATCAGCACCTCTTCCACCCACCCCTACCCCTCTGGGTCTGCCCACACTCCAATCCCCGGCGCTGTGCCTCAGAAAAGGAAAGTTGGGGCCGGAAAAATTTGAATTCAGCAGCCTCAGATACATCTGGATGAGAGATGCTGACTGCCAAGGGGTGAGTGAGCTCACCATCCATCCCTGTCTGTGACTGAAGTCTCCCCCCTTCTCTCTCCTGCCTCTGAGTGAGTACACTAAGGTAAATCAGGGTTCTCAGAGCACCCCTTACATCAGATTTCCCCTTTAAACCAGAGGCCACAGTGTTCCCCCTTACATTAGAGTCCTCTCCGTACATCAGAGTTCTCAGCGTTCCCCCTTACATCAGGGTTCCCAGAGCATCCCTTATGTTAGAGTCCCCAGAGTTCTCCCTTCCATCAGAGTCTGCAGAGTCCCCCCTTACAGTGAAAGGGAACTCAGCGAGTTCAGATGTAAAAAGGGGAACTCTGTGGGCTCTGATTTAAAGGGGGACTCTTGTTATTAACTTCATATGATTAGAAATGTCATTTAATAGCAAAATATATGTATAGTTTGTACTATAAAAAAAAATTGGCGTGCTTCGCTAAAGTGTTCGGGTTTGACTTTAACAAAAGGTGGCAACCCTATACATCCCTGAACACATACATCCCTTATCACATACATCCCTAATCGTATACAGCCATGAACGCATACATCCCTAATCACATACAGCCCTGAACGCATACAGCCTAATCGCATACATCCCTGAACGCATACACCCCTTATCGCATACATCCCTAATCACATACAGCCCTGACAGTGTAATCCCTAATCACACAGAGCCCTGAATGCATACAGTCCTAATTGCATACAGCCCTGAACACATACAGCCTAATCGCGTACATCCCTAATCACATACAGCCCTAATCGCATACAGCCCTAATCGTATACATCCCTGAATGCATACAGCCCTAATCGCATACAGCCCTGAACGCATACAGCCCTAATCGCAAACATACATGAACGCATACAGCCCTAATCGCGTATATCCCTAATCGCATAGAAAAAGAAGGGGGGATTTTGGGACTTTTAATGAGGCACATATGTGGTGTGCCTCCATCCCTGGTTCAAGGGGTAAAAAACTGGAAAGTTGGGACTTTGAATGAGGCCATGAACATTGTGGAGGTTATTTAAATGAAAAATGCATATTTATTGAAGATAAAGAAATGTATGAAACATATCAATTGCATAACCACGTAAGGAAAAACATTATAGTGAATAATATTCCATAAATATTCCCTAATCGCATACAGCCCGACTCGCATACAGTCCTTATTGCATACATCCTTGAATGCATTTAGCTCTAATCGCATACAGTGAGGGGAAAAAGTATTTGATCCCCTGCTGATTTTGTACATTTGCCCACTGACAAAGAAATGATCAGTCTATAATTTTAATGGTAGGTTTATTATAACAGTGAGAGACAGAATAACAGCAAAAATATCTAGAAAAACACATTTCAAAAAATGTTATAAATTGATTTGCATTTTAATGAGTGAAATAAGTATTTGAAACTTTTGGAAAATATGACTTAGTACTTGGTGCCAAAACCCTTGTTGGCAATCACAGAGGTGAGATGTTTCTTGGAGTTGGCCACCAGGTTTGTAGACATCTCAGGAGGGATTTTTTCCCTCTCTTTGTAGATACTCTCCAAGTCATTAAAGCGGTTCTTCACCCTAAAGGGGAAGTTCCGCTAGTATTATCCCTCCCCCCTCCGGTGCCACAATCGGCACCTTTCGGGGGGGAGGGGGGTGCAGTTACCTGGATAATCCAGGTAACTGCACCCACTTCCGGCCAGACTGCCGCATGGCTCCGCCCACCGCCGCATGGCTCCGCCCCCCCCCCCCCGTTGTGTTCTGGGAAACACACAGTTCCCAGAGACACAGCGGGGAACCAGCGCAGCGCGACTCGCGCATGCGCAGTAGGGAACCGGGCAGTGAAGCCCTCTTGCTTCACTTCCCGATTCCCTGACAGAGGATGGCAGCGGTGGCTGCAGCGAGACGAGCGATCGCTCGTCATCTGCCGCCGACATCGCTGGACCCTGGGACAGGTAAGTGTGATATTATTAAAAGTCAGCAGCTGCAATATTAGTAGCTGCTGGCTTTTAATATTTTTTTTTTTGTGCAGCTCCTCTTTAAGGTTTCAAGGCTGACATTTGGTAACTCGAACCTTCAGCTCCCTTATATTTTCTATGGGATTAAAGTCTGGACACTGGCTAGGCCACTCCAGGACCTTGATGCACTTCTTCCTAAGCCACTCCTTTGTTGCCTTGGCCGTGTGTTTTGGGTCATTGTCATGCTGGGATAACCCGTCCATGACCCATTTTCAATGCCCTGGCTAAGGGAAGGAGGTTCTCATCCAAGATTTGATGCCCTGAAGGTGTCCTGTCCCCTTAGCAGAAAAACACCCCTAAAACATAATGTTTTCACCCCCATGATAGATGTGGGGATGGTGTTCTTGGGGTCATAGACAGCATTCCTCCTCCTCCAAACACAGCGAGTTGAGTTGATGCCAAAGAGCTCCCCCAATGAAATGCAGCCTTACCAGTGCCAATTAAATGCAGCCCGATCAGTACCAATTAAATGCAGCCTGATTAGTGCCAATTAAATGCAGTTATACCAGTGCCCATGGAATACAGCCTGATCACAGAGAGCTTTGAAACTGATTTGAATATCCCGGCAACTATAGCAAATTCCCACCTCCTATGATACACACCACACTGATTCAATGTATCAATGAAAAAGTGTTCCGTCTATCTAGGAGGTGGGACTTTGTTATAATCCTCCACCTGGCACAGACAGGGATATCATCACATCCGCCTGTCACTCAGCCACAGACATAAGACAGGGCAGCACGGGTGGCTGCCGCAGCCGTAATCCATTCAGCAGCTTAGGCTGCTCTGTCTTCTGTCTGTGACAGGCCCAGCCGGGAGCTGGGCCGGTACTCGTGGGTGTCCATGAGCCCGTGGCCAATTGCGGGAGACTCCTGCAGCTCGTACAAGACTAGGGATGTCTGCATTAGCAAACTTAAGATGGGTCTGTACATGTGCTTTCTTGAGCAGGGGGACCTTGCAGGCGCCGCAGTATTTCAGTCCTTCACAGCCTAGTGTGTTACCAATTGTTTTCTTGGTGACTATGGTCCCAGCTGCCTTGAGATCATTGACAAGATTCTCCCGTGTAGTTCTGGGCTGATTCCTCGCCATTGTCATGATCACTGAAACTCCACGAGATGAGATCTTGCATGGAGCCCCAGGCTGAGGGAGACTGACAGTTATTTTGTGTTTCTTCTATTTGTGAATAATCGCACCAACAGTTGTCACCCTCTCATCAAGCTGCTTGGCGATGGTCTTGTAGCCCATTCATTAAAATGCAAATCAATTTATAACTTTCTTGAAATGTGTTTTTCTGGATATTTTTGTTGTTATTCTGCCTCTCACTGTTAAAATAAACCTACCATTAAAATTATAGACTGATCATTTCTTTGTCAGTGGGCAAACATACAAAAACAGCCGGGGATCAAATACATTTTTTCCCTCACTGCATAGCCCTAAACACATACAGCCCT
Organism: Lithobates pipiens; assembly: GCF_037356315.1. Classification (NCBI taxonomy): domain Eukaryota; kingdom Metazoa; phylum Chordata; class Amphibia; order Anura; family Ranidae; genus Lithobates; species Lithobates pipiens. The sequence continues at coordinate 375,726,964 of NW_027507718.1, read as the reverse complement.
AAACGCATACATCCCTGAACGCATACATCCCTGAACGCATACAGCCCTGAACACATACAGCCCTGAACGCATACATCCCTGAACGCATGCAGCCCTGAATGCATACAACCCTAAATGCATAGAGCCCTAAACTGCTCGGATCAGCATTTAGTCTGTTACTGATTTGGACAGGCAGCCAGCCACACTTCCCCTGTGTCTCCTTGCTCCCAAAAACATCCAGTACTGTAGGAGCCAAAAAACACCCATGTACATGAACCCTTACCCTTCCCTCTCCAGCAATGTCTTCCAGTCTTTTTCTTTTCAGGTTTCCCTTTTTTTTCCCCTGTGATCCTCTCCGTTTCTAGACTTATGCCGAGTACACACAATCTAAATTTTGGTTGGAAAAAGCTCTGGTTTTCCTGACGGAATTCCGATGGGATTTTGCTCAAGGTGTCTTGTGTACACACGGTCACACCAAATTCCGACCGTCAAGAACGTGGTGACTTACAACACGTACAACGGGACTAGAAAATGAAAGTTCAAGACCCAGTGCACTACCCTTTGGGCTCCTTCTGCTAATCTTGTGTTAGTCGAAGTTTGGTGAGAGACGATTCGCGCTTTTCAGACTCGTGCTTTATCCGATCATTTTACTGCTGTTCAGTTTGTGCTTGGGGGTTTGTATCTGGGATTTTGGTGCGTGTAGTCAGTTCATATCTGTTTTCCAGTGCATTCTTGTCCACTCGTTTCTGATTTTCAGCTCGCTCTTCACAGGCCTTGCTGTTCTTCAGTGCATTCAGTTAGTTCGTTCTGACCAGCCGACCATTTTGAAGCCATGTTGTGGTTACGTACTCGTCGTAGAGTTTGTGCTCCAAATTATATAGCCTCAGTTGGGCCTGAGGCTGGACTTCTGGAACCAACACTGATGGCCCTGGAAGCTGTCCGTCCTGGCTTGCCCCCCCCCCCCCAAAGCGCCCATCAAGTGAATCAAAAATATGTGGAATATTTTATGGGTAGGGGTTCCATTGCTATCCCAGCTAATTTGTAAATATTTTTTAAATAAAATAAAAAATGATCTGATAAAATCTTGATTTGGATTTACTGCTTGGGTTTATTTTATCTGTCTCCTAGGTTATCCTAGTGTACTTGTAGTGCCAAGTGGTTTTCACATTATTTAAATAACACCCAATGTCACTGTAAACACCAACTTAATACAAAAAGTGTTATTGAGCATTGCAATAAGAAGCCACACAGTGTAGTGAGTAGAAAGTCTTTTACTCCGTGCACATTCACATGTACGTTTTATAAAACCTTTGGAGGTAAAAAAAAAAACACATCCTTTTTTTTTTCAAAGTTTTACCTTGAAATTTTTTAACAAATACAGAAACAGGCATGTTTTCGAACAAAACATACACAACTCTGGAACTTACAAAGTTCAACATTGCTAAAAAGAAGGCAATATCAGACATTTTATAGTGTGAAAAAGGTCTTGATCTTGCCTTCATCAGATGGGGTGAAGTCACCCCTGTAAAAGCCAAATTTAGAACATGCACACAAATTGTGAGTACAAATGGGGATTTCCTTTCTGATCCCATACCTAATGTCAACATGTGCTATCTCCTATCTCTCCTATCATGGGTGATCAATGGATGTGTTTTGGGAGTGCAACCACTTCCTCTCACCTACTAGAGTTGGGAGGAAGGGGTTGCACCCACAAAATGCGTACATTTAAATCCCCTGATGGCAGATAGCACATGTTGGCATGTATTGTGTTGATTTTGTGTGCATCTTCAAAAGTTGGCTTTCAAACGGTATTAAAACTTTAGATAACATTTTTGTAAAAAGAAAAAAAAAAACAGGAATCTTTTTAGGATTTATATTCTCCCTAGTACATCAATCACGTTCTTCAGTCTTTGTTCAATCTCCTTGTTTTTTTCTTTGATAAGGTCCAAATCCCAACTATAAGACATGATTTCCTGGATAAGCCGCTGTGCACTGTCACTGGTGAAATGACTGGATTTTGGTACCACAGCCTGAACATCACCTAAAAAAAAAAAAAGGGGGCGTGGCCGGCCGGAACCAAGGACGGACGCTTCTCTGCAGAGCTCCACAGGACCTCCGACAATCTGGTGCCATCCTCCGCTCCAGATCGCCCTAAGTGCCCACAACTTATACCACCCTGCTCCTCGGGTGCTCCTCCACAGGCCTGTCTGTGTTTGACAGCCATCTGCTGTCCGTGGATCGAAGGATTCGGTCCGTTTCGGCCGCTGTAAGCCGCCTCGCCGGGCGCCATCTTGCGGCCTACTAGGCCTTCATAATCCCCGGCCTTTCCTGCGGAGCCACCCGAGGGCCGCTCCGGCGGCGGATCCGGGCAACCCGGAGGGGGCGTACTCGTCCGCCGAATCGCTGCTCCCGCTGCACCTCTGCACACAGGAGTCTTCTGGGATCCCCTGCTCTGCATCCCTCCGGCCTGGTGAGTCCCCTGTGGGGCTATCTGAACTCTCCTCTGCCTACTCCCCTCCACCTCCCCTCTCCACAACGTCAAGAGGACATCTTACTGGGCCACCTCTGGGGGTTTATGAGGACTGATACCCTTATCCCACTGCATCAGGCAACAATAGTCTCTGCCAGCCCTCTCCAGGCAAGACCCTGGCTCCGGCCTATGTTGGATCCTGGTGGCCATCTTGCTACACCCTGCTACACCCAGTTTCTCACAGCTCCCACTACCACAGACCCAGCTGGAGTATATATCCTGGGGAGTATCCCCTTCCACCTTGCCCTACAGGACCTGGGTCACTTAAAGGTCGGGTTCATTCTGTGGGACCACATATCCCAGCAGGCCCACAGATAGTAAACTTGCAGTTATCTTTCCACACCCACTTCAGCTCACCCCCTTCCAAAGAGGCCGCATACGCGGCTCGGAGCAAGATGGACGTTTGAATTCTTAGCTCTGCTCCGTCCGGGACTTCTGCCTATCCCCGAGGGCCGTTAACACCGCGATTCACTCCTTTTTTTATATATATCACCCCTCAACCCGCAGAACCTTGGTGCATGCCGGCGAAGAAAAAAAAAGCACGGGGCATCGCTCAAAAGACCCTCACACAGTATCTTCTTCGCTCTCAGGAACAGTCCGGCATGGCGCAAGATGGCGCAGTCAGGGGAGGCCTCTCCCCGGGTCCCGCCACCTCTCCACGTTCGCCGTGTCCATCCTCACTTGCCCCTTCATCTAACAGTGAGTGCCCTGGCTCCCTCTCTAAAGCTGATCTAGAGGAAAGTTTGGAAACCATGTATAACAGATTGGCATCTAAATTCCAATCGGAACTTCACAAAACTTCACATGCCTTATCACAAGAAATCTCTGCCCTGGGAACCAGAACGGAGAGGTTAGAGACTAAGCATGATGAGTTGGCGATTGCTCATAATGACCTTAGCAGAGAACATGAAGCACTATCCTCTTCGGTCAAGTTGCTGCAGACTCAGATCGAAGACCTCAACAACAGAAACAGGCGCAATAATCTGCGCCTCCGCGGAATTCCTGAGTCTGAGTCTGTGCTCATTCCTGTGGTGATTAGATTGTTTAAGTCCCTGCTCCCTGACCATGATTCCAACATGTTCAAATGTGATCGTATTCATAGGGCTCTTCGCCCCAAACCCCCGGAAGACAAACCCCCTAGGGATGTCATCCTTTGCATGAAAGACTTTCTCGTTAAGGAAGAAATATTGAGAGCTGCCCGCAACAAGCAGAGGATAACCCTTGATGACCACTTTATACAGATTTTCCCTGATATTGCCCCGGCGACTTTGGAGAGGAGAAGGAACCTGAAGGAGATTACCACTGTCTTGCAATCTGCCCGTATCAGATACTGGTGGGGATTCCCGTTTCGCCTGGTGATCCCTCATAACGGCACAACATACTCCGCCACCACCATCCTGAAGGGTCAAGAGATCCTGGTAAAACTTGGCTTATTGGATGCCTCCGCGATTCGCAGGCTACCCTCCACTCCCAGAGCTACACCTATATGGCAAACACCCCCTACAAGGAGAGACAGACGGAGGATCCGGTATGATGTTGGAGAGCGTATGGAAGATAGCCCTCGTTAATGGTACCTTCTCCGGCCCATCTTGAGGTTCTATATGCCATTAATACTGACTCCCAGAGGACATCCACGCTGTGTGTTTATTTTTAGTTCTCTCAAGAGATACTCCTTTTTTTTTGTTTTGTTTTTTTTCCTTCTCTCTCTTCCTCTTCCCCTTTTTTTTTTTTGGGGGGGGGGGGAGATGGGGAGGAAAAGCATACTTCCCCTTCTGTTGTCTGCCCACTCCTCTGGCACTATGCATGTCCCTAGGAGCTGTGTCATGGCTCCCCTTCCTAGTGGTTGGTTGCTTCTCTGGTGGGTGCTCCCCACCATTGCGCAACCCTACTGGGTGCGAGACCTGGTCGTCTCGATGTATGATTTTCTCTTTGATGTGGGAACTCTCTCCCACAGGCTACCACATTTGTTATTAATGTTGTTCCCCAAGTCTATGTTAAAGGCTGGGATTGTTTTTTCAGAGGTTACTTTTATTTTTCTATGTTTTTTGGTTCTCTCTTTTATTGGTCAATCATTTTTCAAATCCTACGATTCTTCTACAGCATATGTTCTTTTTATATTCCGGTTCTGTGATCTGAACATGCCCTCAGTGTTGCTGCATAGCTCCCTACTCATGTGGGCTTTGGAGGATGAAGTGGGGACTCCCCTGACGTTCTTGGACTTGGTGGACGAGTGCTCATTTGTGATCCCCCTCCCCCCTCCCCCCATCAGATCTGATCCCCCAACTAGCCACGCATTACCTCATACGCCATGGCGATAACTTGTATTTCACACAACGTTAAAGGATTTAACTCCCCTTCCAAGCGGCGTAAAGCCTTTACCTTTTATAAACAGCTTGGAGCTAAAATCCTTCTTCTCCAAGAAACACATTTCTCCCGCTCCTCCCATCCCAAATTTTTCCATAAAGATTTCCCTCAAGCCTTTTACTCGCTCCACTCGTCCAAGACCAGGGGGGCCGCCATACTCCTCCACTCTTCCCTCCCGATGGAGGTTAAACAATTGTTCAGGGATCCTGAAAGTCGTTATATGATTGTGAAAGGGGTTGTCCACAACAGGGAACTTACTATTGCTAGTGTTTATGCACCCAATGATGGCTCAGCAGCCTTTTTTAGGTCATTTTTTGAAAAATTAGCGCAATACCACTCCCCCTATTTGATCATAGGTGGTGATTTTAACTCAGTAGCCAACGCCACTCTAGACCGCTCGTCAACTACGGTTGTATCTAGAGCATTCCCGAAATCTCTCACTGGTGGCTTACAGGATCTTCAACTCACTGACACATGGAGGGCACATAATGTGGGTTGCAAGGAATTCACCTTTTTCTCCCATCCTCATAACAGTTATGCGAGATTAGACGACATATACACATCCCCAATCATACTCGCCAACTCTTTGGAGGCCTCCATCCACCCCTGTGTTTGGTCAGACCATCAGGTTACATCTTTCACTACAGGGTTTATTAGGCTTGCCCCCACACCCCACTCCTGGAGATTAAATGAATCCATTCTCTCTGACCCATCAGTAGATTCCCAATTAGCTCAGTCTCTGGAGGACTATTTTTCTCTTAACGCCCGCCCAGACACTCAGCCCTCACTTCTCTGGACGGCGCATAAAGCCGTCATCAGAGGAAAAATTATTAGTATTTCCGCAGCCCGCAACAAGTCTAATAGACTTAGAATAGTGGAGTTAACTAGGGAACTAGATCATTTATATAAAAATACGTCTCTACTACACTTAGATTCCACCGGGCAATCCATCGAACAAAAGCGCCTAGAACTGGACTCCCTTTTGTCATCCAAGGTTGAAAAATCACTCCGTTGGACTAAAGCCCGCAATTTACTATTTAATAACTCGGCATCAACTTTGTTTGCTAGAAGATTGTCTAACTCGATTCGCCCCCCTCATTTACACAGGTTGTCTAATAAAGACGGTTTTGTATCCTCACATCCCAGGGAGGTACTCAAAATCTTCGAGCAATTTTATACCAAACTCTTAGAGTCCCCCCACACTCTCCCCTCCGCTGAAGACTTGTCATGGCTACATGACATCCCCTTCCCGACTCTTTCCACCTCACAACTAGACGAACTCAACGCCCCTATCACAACTCCGGAAATCTTAGGGGTCATCAAATCACTGAAAACAGGCTCCGCCCCAGGCCCTGATGGCTTTTCGGCCCTTTATTACAAAAAATACTCCATGATCCTGGCCCCTAGTGTCAGGAACTTACCAGCAATAGACAGGCACAGCTGCGTTCACACAGGCGTCGGCGCGTGTTTCCGGCGCGTTCGCGTGCGCGTTCGTTTACACGTTAGTATGCACGGTCGTGAGTGGCGTTCGTGCGAGCGCTCGTTCGCGTGGTCGTGAGTGGCGTTCGTGCGCTACTTCCCGCCACTGAACGTTTAAAGGTTCCTCAAGCGCGCCGGTGCGGCGCTGTTTCGTCTCAGCTCCTGTGTGCCTGAATACCTGATTCTGAACCTGATTACCTGCTACCGTTACTGACCCGGCTTGTTTGACTTCTCTGCCTTCTCCAAACCCGACCCGGCCTGCCTGACCTCGCTACCTCTCCTGCCTACGATTCCGTTGCCGACCTCTGCCAGTTTTACCGACACCTCTTTGCCTCCGGTTGCCACCTGCCTACTTACCTTGACCCGGACCGTCTGACTCTGCTCCAGCCTGCTGCCTGTTCAGTGCTCGGCTTCTGAAGCTACTGTCTGCATTTCTCAGCCTTCCAGCAACCTCCAGTCGCTCAGCCTTTCCAGAGGATCCTCCGCTCTACTACCAGCTCCAGCGGTCCTATCCAGCAGGCACTCCTACCCACTGTGCTCTCGAGACCGCTGTCTCCATTCCAGCGGCTCCTGAACCAGCGTTGTAAGAGAGGTCTCCTCCTACAAGTCGGGCTTCCACACCGGACCCTAACACCTAGAATGGCATACCTCTTTAACTCAGTCCTACTTGGCCATAGCTTCCCAGAGGAAATGTTGTTAGCCAACATGTCACTAATCCCGAAACCCAATAAGAATCATAATTTGCCCGAAAATTTTAGGCCTATCTCGGTTATGAACAATGATATCAAAATATTTAGCAGAGTTCTAGCCGACAGACTAGCAAAGTTTATCCCCTCCTTGATATCCCCCTTCCAATCTGGATTTATTCCACACCGCTTAATTACAGACAACATCCGCCTGGCAACAGACGTTATCCAAGATGCTAACCTATTTTCCCGCAAGCTCCTCCTGTTGTACAGAAGGCGTTTGACAGTGTTACATGGGATTACATCGACACAATCCTCCCACGCATGGGATTTCAGGGGAAATTCCTAGTAGGTTTCAAAGCCCTTTACGATAACCCTAGGACCCGCATAAAACTACCTGGCTGTTGCTCCGAATTCTTCCCCATAGGTAGAGGCACTAGACAAGGGTGCCCCCTTTCCCCTTTAATCTTTGCCTTAGCCCTGGAGCCCCTAGCGATTGCCCTTTTGAGACATCCTGATATCACTGGTTACACTAAGGGTGACGAAATGTACAAATTTTGCATGTACGCAGATGACGTTTTGATGTTCATAACTAATCCCCATGTTTCACTCCCCAACCTTTTTTTGACACTGTCAAGTTTCGCGAAGGTCTCTGGTCTAGCCATTAATGTTTCCAAATCGGTAGCCCTTCCCATAGGTTTTGATCCCACTGATTTAGCCCTTATTAAACAAAACTACTCCTTTACATGGGCCACCTCCCACATACCCTACCTGGGAGTGGGGCTGCCCGGAAATTTTCGTGACCTCTTTGTGGTTAATTATCCCCCATTGATTATAAAACGTAAAAATGCTATTAAAAGCTGGCTTTCTTTACACATCCACTTTATAGGGAGAATCACTGCGCTCAAAATGGTCATCCTTCCCAGGCTGCTATATCTGTTTCGCTCCCTACCGGTTAGGCTTTCTAAATCTTTTCTCCTCAACCTTCAGTCCCATTTTAACAGATTCATTTGGAATAATAGGTCGCCCAGGTTTGCCAAGGGAGTCCTATGCAGCTCTATGAGAAGTGGAGGCCTAGGGGTTCCTCAAATCTGGTTGTATTATCTTACCTGCAGATTTACGCAACAAGGACAATGGTCGATCCCTAATTCCAGAGTTCATTGGGTGCGTTTTGAGAGTGATTCGATAGCACCCTTTTATCTCCCTGGCCTTATGTGGTCAACCCATCGACCTCACTCAACCTTATGCACGCTTAACACTATGGTTGCAGACAGCCTGCAACTGTGGCATCGCTATAAGCACAAATACAACCTCACTTCGGAGAGCTCTGTGGGCGCCTCTTACCTGGGCGATCCTAGGTTCCCCCCAGCCTATCTCCATCCTGAGTCTTTCAGATTGTGGGTTCAATGCAAGCTTACTCAGTTAAGGGACTTCGTGACGGGTTCTGATTTCATTCCCTTCTCAGTATTACAGACCCAGCACCAACTCCCCGACAGGGAACTTTTCAGATACCTGCAAATCCGTCACTTCTTTCTCTCCCATTACAGACTCCGGTCCCAGGTCCAACTCACCATCTTTGAGGATTTATGTTTTAACTTCCCACGCCAAAAAGGCCTGATTTCCCTGATCTATAAAGCTCTAGAGGGACTTACAATGGTTCAGACTCTGAAGTATAGATCACAATGGGAACAGGAGCTTGCACTAGGGGCCGGTGTTGTGGACTGGGAGGAGGGATGGGACAACATGTGTAAATGCACCAGATCCTTAACAATTAGGGAAACAGCTATTAAAGTAATTACTAGATGGTACTACACTCCGGTACGTTTGCACAAGATTTATGTTCATACATCCCCCAACTGTTTTAGAGGTTGCAATCACCAAGGCACCTTTGTTCACATTTTTTGGGAATGTGAGCGGATTCGGCCAGTTTGGCAGGAGATTTTGAGATTGATAGACAAGCTCGCTGGTCGTGCGATGTCCCTTACTTACCACCACTGTCTTCTCTTCCAAACCCCACAGGACACCCCTAAACCTCTAGTGAGGCTCGTCCATTCCATCTCTGTTTCTATGCTATGGACTATAGCGTTACATTGGAAGTCCTCTTCGATCCCTTTATCTCAGGTTCTCTCACGCATTGACCAAGTAATGCTGACTGAAAAGATTTTCCATACTTTACAGGACACGACTCATATATATGACCTAAAGTGGAAACCATGGTTCCTATTTAGATTACAAAAATGATCACACCGGGGATTTTTTTTTTCTCTTGCCTATCTGAAAAAAAAGAACTAAGGAATAAAAAATTTAAAAAAAGAATTCTATTTTTTTTTTTTTTTCTCTCTCTTTTCTTTCTTTCTAGACTTCTCATTTCTTTCTTTGTGTTGTCTATTCTTATACATTACAAATATGAAGGTCAGGACATTGAATATTTTTGCTTTCCCTCTATTACGATTTTTCATTGGATGTAAGATCTATGCTACTGTAGAATCCTATGGTCTGTTCGCCATTTTATTATAATCTTGTCATCCAACTGCATATGATGTATATGTCATTTGATCCTTTTTACTGACGCTGTTTTCTATTTATCGCTTTAATAAACCTTTTTGAAAACAAGGAAAAAAAAAAAAAAAAACACACCATGTCTTGAAAATGTGCAGGAAAACATCTATTAACCTGAATCTGTGGTGTCTGACACTGACCTGTTTTAGTGCCAAATTCCAACACTTCTTCCACCTCTCCTTCCTCCACATCCTTAGGTACCACACTACTCTGCTCTCCTTCTTGAGGAGGGGGCTGGTTCATGTTGTCCTCCAACGGAGCCTTTTCTCCCCTATGAGAATGAAACAAAGTGTATACTTAGCACACAGATATTTGTGTCCAGAAATATGAATGTGAAACATTGCTTGGAAGTGGTGTACAATTGTCTGTTGGGCAGAGTTCCAAGTTGAAGACATGATTAATTCCCTTTTAACCAAGCTGGAATACTTACCTATTTGGACAAGTTTCACAGATGTAAACACCCCAATTATCCACTAGAGTACCTGTGTGGGTCACCCTAAAAAATGTGCTCTGGTGTCCCACACTAGTCCTCCCGAGTCCAGATTAGGGATGAGCTTCGAGTTCGAGTCGAACTCATGTTCGACTCGAACATTGCTTGTTCGCCTGCTCAGCGAACAGTAAACAATTTGGGCTGTTTGCGGCAAATTCACAAAGCCGGAACACCCTGTACAAGTCTATGGGAGAAATCTAAAGTGCTAATTTTAAAGGCTAATATGCAAGTTACTGTCCTAAAAAGTGTTTGGGGACCCGGGTCCTGCCCCAAGGGACATGGATCAATGCAAAAAGAAGTTTTAGTTTTAAAAACTGACGTTTTTTCAGGAGCAGTGATTTTAATAATGATTAAAGTGAAACAATAAAAGTGTAATATTCCTTTAAATTTCGTACCTGGGGGGTGTCTATAGTATACCTGTGAAGGGGTGCATGTTTCGCGTGCTTAGAACTGTCCCTGCACAAAGTGTCATTTCGCAAGGAAAAAAAGTATTTTAAAATCACTTTCCATTGTCGGCTCCCGTAATACAGAGAACACTCAATGAGTGTTCTCTGTATTACCCGACAATTCATTCATTGATAAAAAATAAAAATAAAAAAAGCGTGGGGGTTCCCCTAAATTCAATTACCAGGCCCTTCAGGTCTGGTATGGATATTAAGGGGAACCCCATCTAAAATTTAAAATAAAAATTGGCGTGGGGGTCCCCCTAAATATCCATACCAGACCCTTCAGGTCTAGTATGGATATTAAGGGGAACCCCGCATCAAATTAAAAAAAAATTGACGTGGGGGTTCCCCTAAAAATCCATACCAGAACCTTTATCCGAGCACGCAACCTGGCAGGCCGCAGGAAAAGAGGGGGGGCGAGAGAGTGCCCCCCCTCCTGAACTGTACCAGGCCACATGCCCTCAAAATTGGGAGGATGCTTTAGGGGTCTGTGACCCCTCAAAGCACCATGTCCCCATTTTGATGTGGACAAGGGCCTCATCCCCACAACCCTGGCCGGTGGTTGTGGGGGTCTGCGGGCAGGGGGCTTATCAGAATCTGGAAGCCCCCTTTAACAAGGGGACCCCCAGTTTCCACCCCCCCCTGTTTGAAATGGTAAGCGGGTACAAAAGTACCCCTACCATTTCACAAAGAAAGTGTAAAAATGGTTAAATAAGACAAACACACTGAAAAATTCCTTTATTAAAAATAAAAAAAAATTAAAAAAAGATTCCAGCGGTGGTAATCCACTCTTGCTATCCAGCGACGAATGATCATCTCTCTGGGGTCCAGCGATGGCTGATCTGATCCAGCGATGGGGGATCTCACAGTCCAGCGCTGTCCATACATGCATCCGTCTTCTGTCTCCACTGTGGAGACACTGCGGGGATCCCAGTGCTGACGTTTCTTATATTAGGAGGGTGGGGCCACCCATCACCTGACCCCGCCCCCTCTGACGCTGTGAGGGAAGCCATGGGGTTCCCCAGTGACCTATGGGTGACCCCGCCCCCTCTGATGTAACGCACATGATGTCCTTCTCCAATCACAGCCGCCATGTGATGTAAACAAACAGCCGGTTGCTAGGCAATTGGCTCTCCTCACACGGAAGTCGTCGCTGAGGAGAGAAGAGTGGATCGCTGCAGCCGGCTGGTGATCAGTGAGTATGAGATGTTTTTTACAGCTTTTTACTCAATGATCACCAACCTAGTCTAAAACACAGTGTAAACACAATGTCCCCACACATGTCCCCAAAACACACATGTCCCCAAATAATAAACACAAATGTCCCAAATAATAAAAACACATATCCCCCACATATGTCCCACTAAAATCACATGTCCCAATGATTATCTGCACACATATGTCCATGATCATTTGCGTAAAATATGTCCGTGATCACACAAACCAATTATTATACACTTAACGGAATTTTTTTAACAAAGACATGTAGCAGAATACATTTTGGCTTAAAATTATGACAAAATTCGATTTTATTGTATTTCTTTTAAAATAGAAAGAAGAAAATATTTTTTTTTTCCAAATTTACAAAATCTTTTCGCTTATATCACAAAAAAACGGAGTCGTTGCATAAATAACACCAAAATAAAGCTATATTTGTGTAAACAAAATGATAAAAATTTCATTTGGGTACAGTGTTGCATGACCGCACAATTGTCATTGAAAGTGCAAGAGCGCTGAAAGCTGAAAATGGGCTGGGAAGGAAGGGGGCGAAAGTGCCCAGTATTGTAGTGGTTAATTGCTCTTTGGATTCTCGTATCCCAAATTTATGCCTCAGAGTCTTCACCACTTTCTTTCAATATTTTTATTCAATTTTCAACTTAGAAGTTACAATCTCAGTTATTGACGTCTTTAAGACACAGAGAATCAGAATTCTTATAATAATATAACTCCAATTGCATAACAGTAACCATAAGATGACAAAAAAAAAAAAAGGGGGAGTCGGTCCGCATATGCATGGCTTAAAAGATAGCCCAAAGAATAATTAAATCAACACATACCAACATCATGTATTTATTTTGCTCTATATGAGAGCGGCATGGCAAGTACTAGGGCCCCGCCCCCCAGCCCTCAATTCCCATTCCGGTACTCTGATCAGTACATCCTAATAACCGTACCGTACTCAATAGCACATATGCGGCCCAAATAAAGAGCTCCCCCAGTAAAAAGGGAAAGATGACATGAGATAGCTATCCTAGACTGAGATGTGTGAAAAAGAGTAGAGAGAGGAAAGAGAAGAAGAAGGATAGAAGAGATAGAAGAGAGGATGCACCCCAGCTCCAAGAGGGCCCCCGACCCTGGCGGGCTAGGTAAACCCCCTAGACTGTAACTAAATCCCTGATCCACGGACCCCACACTCTGTTGAACCAAGCCAGTCTATCAGTTAGTATTGCCGATAGGCGTTCATTCACCATAATCCAAGACAGTTTTGATTTGAGCAAATAAAAGGGTATTGCTGGTGACCTCCACGATTTAGCTATAGAAACCCTTGCCGCCACAAATATGAAAGCTATAAGCGTTCTCATTGGCTTCGATGCCCCTTCCACGGGGCGCCCCAGCAGCGCATGCAACGGTGACTTCCGAAGGTTCACTCGGGTCAAAGAATAAATAAAATTGTAAGTGCGTATCCAGAACCTTCGCACCTTGGGGCATGACCACCATATGTGATACATGGTCCCCTCCGCAGTGCAACCTCTAAAGCACCGCGGGGACGCCCCCGGAGCAAAAGCAGCCACTCGAGTTGGAACCATATACCACCTCAATAACACCTTATAGTTTGCTTCAATCAAAGAAGTATTAATAAGTGCTCTAGATGCATTTTGTACTACCTTATTCCATTCCTCCATTCGCAAGGTGCACTGCATATCTCTTTCCCATCTCTCCATATAAGGCAACTTCTGAGAGGTCGGGAATAAGATATTATATATCATGGAAATATGACCCTTGTGATTGTCGTACGTCCTGCATACGGTTTCCATTGGGGTATATGTAGTGAGATCAGAAGTGCGACTTAATGTTGCCAGAAAGTGCGCTATCTGAGTAAAGCGAAAAAACTCTGACCTCGGGAGCTGATGTCTTTCCTGTAAGGATACTCGTGACAAGGCCCCTTTATGGTCACATAGATCAGCTATACGCAGCAAACCTTTATTAGTCCACCATAAAAAATCTTGAGGCCGTAAGCCCGGGGCGAACAGAGGATTATTAAGCAGAGGGGCTAATGGAGCATGCTTAGATCTGAAGGCGTGGGTGGTTGACAATCTATCCCACAAATTTAGAGAGTAGGACAGGGTCGGGCTCATCACCTTGGGCCTATCTTTTGCTTTCATCCAGATTAAGTGACTAATTTCTCTTCTAGGGAATTGGGAGGATTCCAACATCATCCAGAGTGGTTTGTCATGGCGTGTATGGAACCGAATTAATTGTGATAACACTGCTGCCTGATGGTATTTAAACAGATCCGGCATGCCCAGGCCACCCCTCGCTTTGGGTGTGTACATTGTTTGTCTGTTCACCCTAGGTCTACCATGTCCCCATACATAATCTAATAATTTAGCTTGAAATTTCTGGAGCTCCCGCCTATCAATAGAAATCGGGAGAGTCCTGAATAGGTAAAGCACCTTTGGAAGAACTGTCATCTTAACGGAGTACAACCTGCCAAACCATGACGGGGGGCTATTCGACCAACGTTTAAGATCTGTAGTTATTCTGTTAAACAGTGGAGGGAAATTATGTTTGTAGAGCGTGGTCAGAGATGGGGTTAACACAATACCCAAATATGGCAAGGACTTATCTTGCCATTGAAAGGGGAAGGAACTCCGTACTGCTCGGGCTATATGGGGTTGTAGGGACACGTCAAGTGCTTGGGATTTAGAGTGATTCACCCGTAAACCTGTAAATGATGTGAACTGCTGTAATACCGCATGGAGATTGGGCAGGGATGTAACTGGAGAGGAGAGGAGCAATAGTATATCGTCCGCAAACATTGCGCATTTGTGTTCCCGACCCCCACTCGTGACTCCCAATATGTCCGGATGTTCACGGATCTTGATAGCCAGTGGCTCTAGGGCCAGGATAAATAAAAGGGGAGACAGAGGACACCCCTGGCGGGTCCCTCTGTGAATAGAAATGTTTGGTGAGTGATGGCCTTTAATTACTAGTGTTGCCGTAGGGCCTTCGTAAATCATTTTAAGTGTAGTCAAGAAGCTGGGTCCAAAACCGTATTTGCTCAAAATAAAGAATAAGTAGTCCCATGACAAAGAATCGAACGCCTTATGCAGGTCAAGGGAGACCAGTAGTGCACCCCTCTGTCCCCCCCCGTCCCATCCCGAGTTCAAAGCGGTGATAATGTCAATGATTCGTCTAGTCTGGTCTGGGGCCTGTCTAGTGGGGACAAACCCCGACTGGTCCGGATGAATGTACTCCGCCAAAAATCCATTCAGCCGAGTAGCCATTATCTTCGTCAGCAATTTGAGATCTACATTAATCAAAGATATGGGACGATAGTTCGCACAATCACCATGGTCTTTGTTCGGTTTCGGTATAACATGTATATAAGCCCGGTTCTCATGTGGAGGTAGAGGGGATCCCCTGCGCAGGTCATTGTAAAAAGAGCATAGATGTGGGGTCAGAATCTCTCTGAACTTGCGGTAATAGTGGCCCGAGAGGCCATCAGGGCCTGGAGATTTTGACGGGTTCATGGATTTGATGGCCGCCGCAATTTCTCCCTCAGTAAACTCTGCCTCCAACAGTTCTGCATGTTCTTTAGACAATGTGGGGAGTTGTAAATCCCGCAAGAATGTTCCCGCCTCCTGCACCTCAAAGTCCTTGGGAGATTCGTACAGCTTAGAATAGAATGAATGAAATTCTTCCACTATAAGCTGCGGGTTTTGGGAAGTTTGGCCATTACGTAATCTCAGTTTAGGAGGTGCTGGGTTAAAAGGTCTAGGATTAAGTTTTCTAGCTAGTAGAGTGTTAGGTTTATCCCCAAGGGAGTAAAACCGGTGCCTATTCCAGCGGACGTACTTTTCCGCTTTGGTCGTGAGGCTCATATTCAGAGCCAATCGCGCCGTGTCTATCTGTGTTCTAAAGTCGATTTGTGGTTTTAGTTTTTGTGCCCGGGTCAAGTCTAGTAGCTCCCTCTCTTGCTGCTGTATCACCTTATCCCGTTCCCTTTTGCTTCTAGCCGACAACTGTATCAAAGTCCCCCTAATCGTGGCCTTATGGGCCGCCCACACCATTGATGGGGAGGTGTCTGAGTAGGGATTGTCTTGGAAGTATTGACGCAATGTATTTTCTATTTCAACGACAAGGAGTGGATCATTCAAAAGGGACTCATTTAATCTCCATGCCGATGAACGTGGCTTGGCCCATAAACCTGTAAGAGTTGCTTGAACCATAGAATGGTCAGACCATGCTACAGGGATAATTTTTGACCCCAATACCTGCGGTAATAGAGGGGACAGAGTAAACAAGTGGTCGATACGGGAGTAAGTTTTGTGCACCGAAGAGTAAAAGGTATATTCCCTAGTAGAGGGGTGGATGTTCCTCCATAGGTCAATAAGGTCGTAACTATGCAGTAGGCGTGCTAATTCGCAACTTTGTTTTGGGGCGTGTTTCAGGATGGGTTTCTCCAGATTAGATCTATCCAATATCCGATCTAGTGAGGTATTACTATCACCCCCAAACACCACATGTCCCTCCACATGGGTCATTACCGTCCTCAACATTTCGCGAAAGAAGGGAAGTTGACCCACATTAGGGGCATAATAAGAGAGGAAGGTGACAGCTCTGTCATCAATCTTCCCAACCACCATGATGTATCTACCTTCCCTATCCTTCACAACATTAGTGGGGGTAAAAGGGACTCGTTTTGCAAAACATATGGCCACTCCCCTTTTCTTGTCAGGTCCACTAGATAGGTAAACTGTGGGGTATCTGGCATTCAGATACCTGGGGGCTGAGGTCCGTGAGAAGTGCGTCTCCTGCAACATTAAAATATCCACCCCCAATTTATGATATTGCTGGAACGCCTTCACTCTTTTAGTTGGGGAATTCAAACCTTGTACATTATGTGTCCCCACCGAGTAGGTCAATTGGGAATCATTCGTCATGGTAAATTGGCAGATTGTACTCACTGTGTATCATCTGAAAGAATCCACCTCGACCGCCGTCGAAAGTATTCATACATATTCCCAGCCGGAGCCGGAGCGCATCCAATGTAAGAGAAGTATGAAAGGAGAGAGAAAAAAAAGAACAGTGTAATTTAAAGGTATAACACTCAAAATAGAACTGCATATTCATTGTCGCCTCTAGGACGACAAGGTATCAAAATTGTAACTTAAGATAACCCGTGCACTGCCTAGCAGTACACCGACTGGGGCTCTAAGTCCCCCTTGTTCGTTGTGAAGTTGTCTCCACCAACAGTGTAAAGACAAGTTCACCAGAAGTGGCGTGCGCCCTCCTCCGGCCCTGTATCTACATTAACTATGGAAAGGGTCCGACCAGGACAACACCAGGGTCAAGGCATCTGAAAATAATAGTAGGCATCAATTAAATGGCAAAACCTCTAAGAGGTATAAACTCAAACTAGCCCTTACGGGCAAGCCCTCCCCCCGGGCTCCAGTAGTAGGCTAAGTAACCACAAAAAAAAAAAAAGGAAGGGGGGGGGGAGGGGCCCGGACCTCTAAGGCCTCAAAGCAAACCAAGTTCCTTCTCGCCAAGAAATCCCTCTTGGGACTATAGAAGAGTATGGGGTTTATCAAGTTCAGTCCAGTCAAGTAACCGATGGAGTCTTCCTGGCTCTGGATCTGCCCTGTTGGGACCACAAGGGGGATACCGGTCGACTCGCTTCCATGGAGGCGTTGGGAGCCGCGGGCTCCAAAGGAAGCAGACCCAGATTCTGGAGTAACAGCTCACCAGAGTGGAAATCTGAGAAGTAGTGGGTTTTGTTCTTGTAGGCAAATGTCAATCGGAATGGGAATGACCATCGATACTTTATACGGTGATCAATCAGATGATTCAGAAGCGGTTTCAGTGATCTCCTCTTTTGGATTGTCGACTGGGCTAGGTCCGCAAAAATCTGGATCGGATGCCCCGCTAGAGATATGTCACCCCTTTGTCTCGCCTCCATCATAATTTTCTCTTTAATCCGGTAAAAGTGGGGCTTGACTATCACGTCTCGCGGAAGTCCATCTGGTCTGGGGGCCGTCAAGGCCCGGTGAACCCTATCCAATTCAAGTTGGTGGGGGGAGATGTCTGGTAACAATTGTTTCATCAGAGCGTGTATAGAATCCTGCAAGTTCACCTCAGTTTCAGGGAGTCCGCGTACCCTAAAATTGTACCTGCGAGACCTATTCTCCAGGTCTTCTATCTTTGCGTTTGCCTGATCCAGCTGGTCCTGGAGAGATGTGATCATTCTAGAGTTTTGGTTCACTCTTTTCACAGTACCGTCCATTTTTGACTCAATGGTGTCCAACCTCTCTCCTATATTTTGAAAGTCGTTCCTCATACCCGTGGTGATGATAGTACATGCTTTGGACAGTTCTTGTTGTAGTAAAGCAGAAAATCTAGCCAGGAGGACCGCGTCCCCTGAATAAGTAGCCGCTGGGATGGGGTTCTGGCCAGGTCCGCTACTAGCTTGACTCAACGCCACTTCAGCCAGCTCAGCCATCTGCCTATCTGTGGAGGAGGCTGGAGAGTCAGCAAACATAACACACTCAGGGGAGCCCGACCCAGGGGATAGTTGTCTTTGTGGAGAAAAGAGCTCATCTTGAGACTGGGATGAAAAGGGGTCTCTATGTACCTCAGCCTGGGTGACAATGCTAGAGTGAGATAATGATTTCTGCTGATGTAGTTCCCCTCTGCTTGCCATGTCTCCCCTCTCCTTCCCCTGAACAGCTTGTGGGGAACTGTACTTCTGCGAGCTATCACCAGTCTCTGTATGCTGGGATGGGGAGTAGGATCTCTGGGCAAGTAAACCGCCAAGGTCTGTGTCCTCTACCCCCCGTTGTCGCTCTCCTAGAGAGGCTGTGTGTAGCTGGGTAGGTCCTGGGCTGCCACGCTGCATGTCTCCCCTCTCGTGCGCCATCTTGGCTCGCTGTGAGGCCTGCATGGAGCGGGACTTACGGGACTGCTGGAGATGCTGCTTGCGGTGCGATCCGTTCCCCGCCGCCCTCCGCGGCATCCTCCGCTCCCGGTACACTGCCTGCTGGTCAGGTGTCGTCCCGATCGGCTCCCCCTGCTTCTTCTAGCTGTTTCTGGCCGGAGGCTAGCGGAGCCCGATCAGATCATGTCCGACCTCGGCGCCTCGCGCATGCGCACTCGTCTTCACCACTTTCATCATGATTTTGGCCTTTCGCAGATTGGGGTTTGGGTAAGGCCCATTCTTTCCATCATAGTCGGCCCTCTTCAATATTTGGACCATCTCCACCATCTCCTCAAGGGACATATTAGAGGCCTTAAACCTCCTCCTGGATCGGGACATTTCGGCCTCCGGGCTTTCCTCCTCGTTACTACTAGTAGTAATCACCTGCTGTGTCTCCGCCATGTTACTCTCCCACTTCGACGAAAGAGACGGGATGGGGAATCTTCAAGAAAGACCGTCAGGGGCGGGCGGAGTTTCACGCATGCGCAGTGTATATAAAGGAGGACGAAGGTTCTAAAGAAGGTAACATCTTAACTTTGGTTTATAGTTACATAGTAGGTGAGGTTGAAAAAAGAGTCCATCAAGTCCAACCTATGTGTGTGATTATATGTCAGTATTACATTGTATATCCCTGTATGTTATGGTCGTTCAGGTGCTTATCTAATAGTTTCTTGAAACTATCGATACCCCTCACTGAGATCACCACCTGTGGAAGGGAATTCCATGTCCTTGTCACTCTTACAACAAAGAACCCTCTATTGTAGTTTAAGGTTAAACCTCTTTTCTTCTAATTTTAATGAGTAACCACGAGTCTTGTTAAACTCCCTTTTGTGAAAAAGTTTTATCCCTATTGTGGGGTCACCAGTATGGTATTTGTATATTGAAACTCAAGCGTCTCTTCTCCAGAGAGAATAAGTTCAGTGCTTGCAACCTTTCCTCATAACTAATATTCTCCAGACCCTTTATCAGCTTTGTTGCCCTTCTTTGTACTCGCTCCATTTCCAGCACATCCTTCCTGAGGACTGGTGCCCACAACTGGACAGCATATTTTAGGTGCGGCTGGACCAGAGTTTTGTAGAGCGGGAGAATTATAGTTTTATCTCTGGAGTTGATCCCCTTTTTAATGCATGCCAATATTCTGTTTGCTTTGTTAGGAGCAGCTTGGCATTGCATGCCATTGCTGAGCCTATCATCTACTAGGAACCCCAGGTCCTTTTCCATCCTAGATTCCCCTAGAGGTTCTCCCCCCCAGTGTATAGATTGCATTCCTATTTTTCCACCCAAATGCATTTTTTTACATTTTTCTACATTGAACCTCATTTGCCATGTAGTTGTCCACCCCATTAATTTGTTCAGATCTTTTTGCAAGGTTTCCACATCTTGCGGAGAAGTTATTGCCCTGCTTAGCTTAGTATCATCCGCAAATACAGAGATTGAACTGTTTACCCCATCCTCCAGGTCGAAATTCGGCCAGCAAAAGTCCAATGGAGCATACACACGATCCATTTTCCGACCAAACGCTCTCATCTGTCTTTTGCTGGCCGAATTTCCGATCGTGTGTACTGGGCATTAGATTAGGTTCACACTACTGATCTGATTTTCAGTGCGATTATGTGATGTGACTTGGTTGCATGTTAGATGTGGTTTGCATATTCTATGGGGCCAAAATCATTCTTTAATCGCACCAAAATAGTACAGGAACCTACTCCAAAACTGCACCATGCTGAGCTGCATTGATTTGAACAGACACTATTGAAAACAGTGTGATTTCATACCTCCAAACTTTGTGAGATGGGACACCTATCAGCAAAAGTATGTAGGCATAGGACACACCCCCTTAAAGGAGACTTATACTAAAAAATTATTAGTTAAACCCGCAAGTGCTTTTTTTTTACCACTACTATTCCTTTATACTGGATTTTGAAATTAACAAATTCAGCAATTTAGAGATTGGATGAAAGGTTTACCACTGGGAAACCTGCTTCCTGAGCAGCTCTCTAAGCAAAAGTAGAGTTGTCACCCAAGGATACATCCACAGTGCACCAGTAGGGTTGCCACCTCATCCCTTTTGAAACCGAACACATACTAATTACACAGGTTCTATGGCTAATTAAGGCGGTAGCTAAACTCACTTGGTGCCTTATCTGCATTAAATTAGCCTTAGAACCTGTGTAATTAATAGGTGTTAGGGTTTAAAGGGTTGAGGTGGCAACCCCATGCACCAGCTTTTATAGCTTGAGTCCATAGGGAATGCAAAGCATCATGGAATGTCTACATCATCAGTGAGGGACCCATCCCCTGCATGTTCAGCTTGGCTGCAGAAACCAGGGACACCTAAGTGGAGTGTATTGGAAAAACACAGTGTATTGACGTCTAAACATAAAAAGTGAATATTTCCCCAATCACCCCTATAATTGGAAACCCAACCTTTAGTCCTGGAGTCCATGACCCTAGCTTCCAAAGACTGAAGTCTGCTTGTATTTTTCAGGCTCGACATTTTATTGTTAATGGACGTTGGGTCTCTAGGCAGAAAATTATGGATGACCCGTTTTATGCAAGTCTGCAATTCTGGCAAAAACTGCAATTGGATAATTTCATTAGATTATTGCCCCCACAAGATACCGTTAGGTGATGTCTTACCTTGTTTGAGCTTTTATGTCTAGAGCAATCTCTGTGGTGTCTCAGACCTATCAATTGTTGGTGTCCCCGCCACTGACCTTTAGACCCCCATATATTTCTAAGTGGGAACGAGACTTGGGATAGAGGTTCTCAGAAAAATAGGTCAGGAGAATCATACACCTGTCAAAATTCATAAGATGTTTCCTCACAGACTTGTGCTGGAGGTGTGGAGAGGAGAGTGGCTCACTTCTGCATGTCTTCTGGTCCTGTCACCATCTACAGTCATATTGGATGGACATAATTTATACAGCGATTAGTGTGAATGCATTGATTACTGTTTAAATGTGACTGCCACATTTGGGGGGTAGGTAGCTAAAGACACACTCCAGCACTGTTTAAAATATGGGGCTGCTACCATCTATGGTTCCAGAGATACGGGGCTCCTTGCACAGCCTGTCAGAAGCTACATACAGAGCGGCCAGTTTAAATACAAGCTGGAACACTCTGCAGCAGACTGAGAGGATGAACTCACAGTGCTTATAATAATTATTTGTATGTTACTTATGATAATTAACCCCTTGCCACCCAGGCCCATTCTGAGACTTCTCTCCTACATGTAAAAATCATCATTTTTTATGCTAGAAATTTACTCAGAACCCTCAAGCATTATATATTGTTTTAGCAGACACCATATGGAATAAAATGGTGGTCTTTGCAACTTTTTATGTTACACGATATTTGCGCAGCAATTTTTCAAACTTTTTTTTGGAAAGAAACTGTTTCATTCATAAAAAAAACACTAAAGTTAGCACGATTTTTTGTTGTGTACTAAGCGATGCTTTAAATTTTTTTACAGGTCACATGTTTAGAGTTACAGAGTAGGTCTAGTGCTAGAATTATTGCTCTCGCTCTAACGATCGTGGCGTATGTAACCTGTGTTTAGCTGGCTCTGATACTAACCAGTGCCTACCCAGGGACTGACTAGTATCTCTCCCCAGCCTGTCCCCACACACCCTCTCACCTGCTGACCTGTGAATGGGGCAATCACTCCCGCAGTGTTATTGTGTTCTGCCAGTGAATACAATGATTAGTGTTGCTAACTATAGCTGGCAGCACTGATTGTTTTGGGGAAAACCTGACAGGCTGGTTGTACTCAAGTCGGTTAATAGGTTGACTTGTGTAAAACCAGCTAGCCCATACATAGATCGACTATGGCTGGTCTCTGCTTAATTGGTGTAATTTCAATCCATGTATGGCCCGCTTAACCACTATGCAGTCCCTAAACATCCTTCCCAAACCTTTACATTTTTCCATCCCAGATTACTTCATCCTCCTCTCCTATACATAGTGCCCACTGTCATACTCTCCACACTTCTCTCCTATACATAGTGCCTACTGTCATACTCTCCACACTTCTCTCCTGTACATACTGTTCAATGTCATACCCTCCATACTTCTCTCCTATACATAACGCACGCTGTCATATCCTACACACTCCTCCTCTCTTGTACATAGTGCCCACTGTCATACCATCCACATTCCTGTATATATTGCTCACTGTCATATCCTCCACACTCTTCTCTTATACATAGTGCCCAATGTCATACCCTCTACACTCCTCTGCTGTGCATACTGCCCACTGTCATACCCTTCACACTCCTCTCCTGTACATAGTGCCTTCTGCCATACCCTCTGCACTCCTCTCGTGTACATAGTGCCCACTGTTAGACCCTCCACATTCCTCTCCCTCACCTGCACATGCTTCCCACTTTTATACCATCCATACTCCTCCCCTATGCCTCTTACCCACAAAAACTGTTCTTTAAAATTATACTGAATGTCCTCAATGTTACCAGCTCTAGAATGGGCACACTTTTGTCAGTCCAACTAAAGGAAATCTCACAGTCCTCATATTTGTTCTGCCCCATTATTAGTACTTATTTAATTTTGTAATTACTATTGTGATGTATAGAGGAACATAGGGGATGTCAGCTACTCTAAATATAGCACTTGTAAAAAAAAGCGTCCCTGAAAATATTTTTGAAATGTTGACAACTATGCACTTAGGCACTGCCCAAGGGCCACAGGGTCAGTAGGGGGCCCCATGAGAGGCTCTTGTGATAGTAAAGCGGTAGTAAACTTTTCTAACATTATTACTTTTTAGAGGCCCTGGGGTAGGTTATGCCATAATGTACAAGTATGCCCAGCATGTTAGCACATTAGGGCAAACTTAAATTGTCAGCCTGAGCCCTCCAGTGCTGTGCTGTGATCAATCCGGTGGGGCCCGGGCACTTCCATCTTTACCCGGTCTTCCTTCTGGGTTCTGTGCCTTCGGTCACTTGCCTTGGCCAGGCTGCATTGATGTCATTCCCACACATGCTCATGTGCATCCTCTTTCTCTCATTCCCCCTTTCTCTCTCATCCTCCCTCCCTTACCCTTCACACCTCTTTCATCCCCTTTCTCTCTCTCTCTCTCTCTCTCTCATCCTCCCTCTCTCTCTTTAATTTAATTTGTTATAACAAAAAACAGTTTGCATTTTTATTTATTTATTGTTTATAAAAGGCCTCACCAAAATCCTCAGCACCAGGCCCATGATGTTCTTAATCTGGCCCTGATTACATTATCTCCCTGGACATATATATATATATATATATATATATATATATATATATATATATATATGTTATATGGTTTCTGTATTTTCCAGGTGCCGTCTTTAAAAATAAAGTATTGGAAAAAAGTTAAGTAAAGCACTGTTTACCACTCTCCCTGCTCTCTTCATACTAAAACTCTTTTATTGTAAAGGGTCTGGTTTGTCCATTCTTTTCCAATTATTGGCTACCAGGGACCTATCTGACAAGGGGCAAAAGTTATGCAGTGCATTATGGGTTGCAAGTTTTTGCCCAAATATTGGGTATTTTGAAACCATAAGTTCTGCTTCCAACCTACGGTTACTCAGAACCAGAACCTTATCGTTATTGGTAGGTAGTGACAACGTATGGTTTGTAGGTGGTTTGGTAAACCCAAACATAGCCTTGAACCCCACTTAAGTCTATGGGAGCCAAATCTTTAATTCCTTTCTTGCCCTTTTTTAAGGCCTATTTTCAATTTTTTGTTAAAAAATGTGTATGAGTAGCAAGGCACTAGGGATACAGTTCGGAGAACATGAGTTAAACTCAAACCTAGCCTTTCCACAGTTTGGTGAGCAGATGAAAAAACTGGCCATATTTGGTCAGTTCATCGGCCAAAACTTCTAGATGTTTTCAAACACACATCAGCTGGCAGTCATTTGCCATTAATATCAATATAACCACTAATGCATGGCAGATTCCCAATGCTAATGTAATGTAATCAAGAGTGCCTGGGATTCTGGGTGACTTCATTGACCAAACATGGTAATGAACGTACAAAGTCAATGATGACACCCAGAATTACAGTTGCTGTGTTTACATTCTAGCAACTCTAATGGGACAGCATTGCTGTGACGGTGGATCATCATCAAGCATTGATAAATCCCTCAGAAAGTATCTATCAAAATAAATATATAAAAATACAATTGAAACTGCCAAGTGTTCATGAATCTCACATTAAATGCTACTATGAAAAAAGTCCATAAACCTTAATAATCCATCGCTGTGTAAAAGAGACATAATGTAGTAGTATGTGTATTGCGCTGTACAACGATTTTGTTTAGTGGTTTACATAAAGTGAGGTGACAACACTTTTCGGTGCTAGCAGCAACTTATTCATTTGAATTTGTATTTATTTTTGGGTAGAGAGTTGCGCCGATTAAGATGAATTTTTGTAAGATCAACAAGCTTTGCTCATTGTGATTGCTGTTCAGCCTCTTTCTGTAACTGACATGGTTTACATCACTGGAGGACATGATCTGTTTTGGATTTACATCACTGGGTAGCGTTATTGACATTGGATTTATATGGGGGGGGGGGGATTTTTTGTTTTCTTAACATATGGACCTTTTCAATATTGTGATTTTTTTATTCACGATTTACTTTTTATAGTACCCTGTACTCATTCGGTTGGGAGAGGGGGTGGCGGTATTGCTATGGCTACTAAACAAAAATCAACCAAAGTTTCAGGAGGACAAACAGGATGAATATGGGCAGAAAAAACTGTCCATATTTGCCCCGTTTGTCCCCCTGAAACTTTGGTTGATGCTTGTTTAGCGGCCATAGCAATACCGCCACCCCCTCTCCCAACAGAATGAGTACCAAATCAGGGAGAACAACCTCCTATTTTTAGGACTTTTACGGCACATACACAATTTCAAGTTTTAAAATATAACAAAATTTATTACACACAAAATATAAATGTACTGTATGTTGAACACAACAAGAGAACATGTATAATAATAAATGCACAATTAAAAATACATGCAAATGATATCAGAAGGTCACCCATATGACAAGAAATAGGCCACGACGCTCAAAAGACCCTACGCATTTCGGAGCAATCTAGGTCTCCTTCATCAGGGGTGTATAGAACACAAAGGGCACATTGTCTGGTGGGAGGCACAAATGACAAAATGTTAATAATTACAAAGAAAGATGCATGTAATGAAGGTAATTAAAAGAAACAAAACACAAGCAAATATCCTGCTGGGAATTCCAGGGCACCAGCGTGAGTAGTATACGGCTGGGGAGGCCTAAAGCAAGGGCCCCAATCCCCTGTCCATTAGTGTGGGAAGGGCTGTAGGATGCAAACGAGGGGGCCACTGAGGCGTAGATGGCAAGGGGTCCTGAAAGAGGGAAGAGAAGAATGAGGGAAGAAGAAGAAGAAAAAAATATATATAACTGCTGAGAAAGATAAAGTGAATGAGGTAGAGGAGGTGGAGGGCTAAGAGAAAAAAATTTAAATAAATTGTAAACACTAAAACAGATGGAGCTAATGTAGCATAGGTGAGTAGGAAATGAACAGAATAAAGAGCAAGTTAGGACAGATAAATACCTGAAAAACCCAAGCACCTCTAGAGCAACAGCACCGTCTGTCCAGCAGCATCCAGCGATGATCGCAGAATGCTGACAAACGGACGGACGGGCTGTATAAAGACCAGACCCTCCAATCAGCTGATCCAGGAAGTTAACGCACATGTGCGTTATGGACTCCGCTCTCACCTCTCGGGGGGGGGGTTTGGCTTGGGAGCCACCCTTTCTCCTCCCTCCATCAGCTGTATCTAACTTCCTGGATCAGCTGATTGGAGGGTCTGGTCTTTATACAGCCCGTCTGTCCTTTTGTCAGCATTCCACGATCATCGCTGGATGCTGCTGGATGGACTGTGCTGTTGCTCTAGAGGTGCTTGGGTTTTTCAGGTATTTATCTGTCCTATCTTGCTCTTTATTCTGTTCGTTTCCTACTCACCTATGCTACATTAGCTCCATCTCTTTTAGTGTTTACATTATTTATTTATTTTTTCTCTTAGGCCTCCACCTCCTCTACCTCATTCACTCTATCTTTCTCAGCAGTTATATATATATATTCTATATATATATATATATATATATATATATATATATATATATATATATATATATATATATATATATATATTTGCATCCTACAGCCCTTCCCACATTAACAAACAGGGGATTGGGGCCCTCTCTTTAGGCCTCCCCAACAATATACTATTCACGCTGGTGCACTGGAATTCCCAGCAGGATATTTGCTAGTGTTTTGCTTCTTTTAATTACCTTCATTACATGCATCTTTCTTTGTAATTATCCATGTAAGTAATCTGAAACAGTATTTTCTTGTTTCCTGGTCTTCCCCTGTAGCTGTGTCTATGTTATTAACATTTTGTCATTTGTGCCTCCCACCAGACAATGTGCCCTCTGTGCTCTATACATCCCTGATGAAGGAGACCTAGATTGCTCCAAAACACGTAGGGTCTTTTGAGCATCGTGGCCTATTTCTTGTCATATGGGTGACCTTCTATTTATGATTGTCATTACTATTACGGATATCATTTGCATGTATTTTTAATTGTGCATTGATTATTATACATGTTCTCTTGTTGTGTTCAACATACATTTATATTTTGTGTGTAATATATTGTTATATTTTAAAACTTGAAATTGTGTTTGTGCCGTAAAAGTCCTAAAAATAGGAGGTTGTTCTCCCTAATTTGCTGCTTATACAGGATGTGGCACAACACTACCGCACACAAATGTTGAGTCATCATTTGATTTGAACAGAATGAGTACAGGGTACTATAAAAAAAGTAAACCGTGAATACAAACCCACAATGACCAGAACCCAGACTTTCCAACTGTGGACAGTCTGGGTTCTGGTCAAACTCATATTCAACTAAAATCAGTAGCTTATTCCTATTTATATATTCAAATATAAGAATTTCACCTTAAATATAATTTACATTATTATTTTAATAACTAGGTGATAGTTCCTAACTGCTCTGAAGTTATACCTATAAACTAAATTTACTGTAGAGATTTCTATTTTTAATGGCAAAAAAATTATCTGGATATTCTTAATTAGGCGTGCTGTGCACATTTGGACACGTTCACTGCAATGACTGTGTGACATTTACAGCAAGCTCATTGAAAGGGTCATTAGTTAGCACCAGGGCTGATCTGAATCTTTTCCAAAACATTATTGGGTCTGTTATATCTGTTAGGTTGGCTTCTTACACCTGGAACCAAATGCAAACCCTCTACATGTTACCTGATGTCTACAGAATCTGACACCAGTGGATATCCTGTAATTACTTTTGAGCGTGTTAGCAATTATGAAGAATATCCGATTGAAATTGGCAACGATCTTTGTAAACTAAGGCTGCCAATGTAGACTAAATAATATACATGATGGGTCCCACATGTTGCAATAATCTTTGAACTCTGGTTAGAAACATTTGGATAATTAGAAACCTCTAGCAGGTATAATGTAAATTATTTGGCAGAGGGAAGTGCTACTGTAGCTCTCCAATCAGTCCATCATGAGCCAAGAGAGAATACAATCTATTATTATTTATAGTGAACAATTGCAACTCCTAATGTAAGAAGCAATTATGAACCCTCAGTGACTTTTAATATCATTTGATTGGTGCAATTATGCAACATCATGCTTATAGCTTTCATTTTGCATGGCCCATAACTTTAGGAAATAGATATGCGGTAAATGTGGGGTGCACTATCCCGTGGAGTGATAAGCTGAATACAATTAACATAAATAAATGCAGGTTTGTTTCTTCTTCTGCATTTTGTTTTCTTTTCAAACTTTTTATACGTTCCAACCAAATCTCTTCATAGTTTTAAGTCAGTCACAATCAGACCCAACTTTATCTGATTGCACTTACTTCTGCTGTATGTGAACAATTATCTTTTTGTATCTCTGAGAGTAATCACTGGAGACAGTGTTTACATGTGTCCAGAGTTATATTTTTCAGTAGTCTTTTGAAGACATTGTCCAGAAAGCAATTGATGATTCTACCAAATGAGACAAATAAATATATCCTTTGGACTGAAATACAACTGTAAGGTAAACAGTTTTGGGTTTTTCTTAACGGTATATCAAATACACAAAATACAGCGTTGAAAACTAGGGATGCACCGATACCATTTTCTTTACAGTGGGTACAAGTACTGATACTTGATACCTGACGGCAACTGTTTTGTTTACACTTCAGCTAACAGCAATGGTACAAAGCATTGAAAAATTATTTACAAATTAAATGTATTTTTATAAAAGTTTGCTCTTTTTTTTAAATGTGAAACATGTAAATATATGTTAAAGGTGTAAAAATATTAACAAACAAAAACAAAAGTTTTAATTATTAATAGTTTAATTTATAAAATAAAAAAATAAAAAAATTGGGAAAATGATAATTAAATGGAGAAGGAGACTAAGGAGTTAATTAGGGCTGATTCGCGTAAATTAAGGGTTAAAAAGGGGTTAAAAAAAAAGGAACATTTAATTTAAAAAAAAAGCCTGTCTGGCATCAACAACCATGCCATGTTCAAAGTCACTTAATTGCCTTTTCTTTCCCATTCTGATGCTCGGTTCAAACTTCAGCAAGTCTAGATGCCTAAATGCATTGAGTTGCTGCCATGTGATTGAAATTTGTGTTACCAAGCAATTGAACAGGTGTACCTTATAAAGTGGATGGTGAGTATATATATTTATCTCTATATAATATATATATATATATATATATATATATATATATATATATATATATATATATATATATATATATATATAATATATTTGTGTAGTACTAAAGTAAAAAAATAAAAAAAATTCTGCATTATATACAGTACTATACCGTATATGCATGGCTGGCTGGGTCGGGGGTGAACTATGCATATTGCTACTATGGGGGGGGGGGGGGACCATATACATGGCTGTTGTGGGGAAGAACTGAATAAACTGCTACTATATTGGGGGGGGGGGGGTGAATGGCATTCACCAGATCAAAAAAATGTTGTTTATGGTACAGAAACTAATAGAAACCTGGCACAGATTACAATGCTTCTGCTTCACACTCCTAAAAAATAGTTTTTGTTGTGCTATATGTTCTTAATAGGAGATTTCCCTCTTTACATCCTGTTCTGTCTGACAACTATCAAAAAGACAGGAGGTGGGAAGAAAATGTGCTGGGGGCAGTATGTAGTGCGGGCAATGGCAAATGCAAACACGGACAGCAAAAAGAAGCATTGTCAGAAATTTTAATCCTTCTCCACCATCCAAATGAAGAAAAAATGTTTTATCTGGAGTCTCCCAATATATAGAAAGCTTCTCATGTATCACAAAATTCTTCAAAAAGTTGACCAGATATTTATCACAGCATGACTCAATTGTATATCTCAGGTCAATAAAATATGTCAGGTACTTGCATTCAGTAGGCAGGTCTTTGTCTTATATGCAGGGCTGGTGCTACCACTAAGCCAAGCAGGCAGCCGCCTAGGGGCACAGCCAAGGCTCATGGGTGCCCTCCAGAGGATCGGTTCCCCAATGCCAGGTGGTTGCATGACACAGAGTGTAGCAGGAGGTTGCTCCCATGGCTACACCTGCCTGGCTTCTGATTTCAGAGTAGCTGGGTGGGAAGAAGGAGCAGGCAGTTTCCCCTTCCCTCCCCTGGAGCAGTGCCAGGTGTGTGCTTGGTCTTCCGCATAGGTAGCAAAGGGGTCTGCCAGGAGCAGCCTCTTACTTTGTTTTCAGCTGGAGTACCCGGCAATTAGCCTCCTAGGGCTGGCAGCCTGTATGGACTCTCTCTGAAGCCTATAGATTCTCTCTGATCAAGATGGTGGGCGGGGCAGGGGGTGGCTGGCTCCCACATACATTGGTGTCCTCTCTGGCTGAAAATGCACTGGTAGGAGGAGTCAAGATGGCAGCCCTGGGAATTTTCACCTGTAGCCATGAGGTGAGTGACTGAAGTTTACCCCTGCAGGAGTTCCTTCATTCTATAAGACTTCAGCTCCCTAATCTGCACACAAACAGCAGGGAACTACTCCCAGGAATGCAACTTCATACTGCCCCCAGTACATACTACCCTCACCACATACTGCCCTAGTACATACTGCCCGCCACCACATACTGCCCACCACATACTGCTCCCCCACATACTGCCCCCACTACATATTGCCCCCAGCACATACTGCCCTCACTAACAGAGTTAATGTTGGCAAGGAGGTGAGAAAGCATCCCTGTACAGCAGAGGTCTCAAACTGGCGGCCCTCCAGCTGTTGCAAAACTACAAGTCCCATCATGCCTCTGGCTGTGGGAGCCATGCTTGTAACTGTCAGCCTTGCAATGCATCATGGGACTTGTAGTTTAGCAACAGCTGGAGGGCCGCCAGTTTGAGACCCCTGCTGTACAGGCTGCCAGCACTGCACCCCCAACCCCCACCTGTCATCTCTAACATGGCTTCCCCTGCCAATTAAAAACTGGCCGATCAATGTCACCAAACCTAAAATCTCATCACCGTCATCAAAATTATTTCTGAAAATCTCGAATGCCCTGTAAACACAAGTGGAATTTCTTGGATGTTTTTTCCTGACGGAATTCCGCTCAAGCTTGTCTTGCATACACACAGTCACACAAGTTCTCTGAACTTTTGCCTGTCAAGAACGTGGTGATGTACAACACTACAACGAGCTGAGAAAATGAAGTTCAATGCTTCCGAGCATGCGTAGGAATTTTGCGTGTCGGAATTGCTACAGACAATCGAAATTTCCGAACTGAACTTTTTCCGACCGAAAAATACAGAACCTGCACTCAATCTTTTGCTGGCGGGAATTCCGCCAGCAAAAGTCCGATGGAGCATACACATGGTTGCATTTTCCAACCAAAAGCTCTCATCTGACTTTTCCTGGCGGAATTTCCGATCGTGTGTACGCGGCATAAGACTTTGATTGTGGTGCTGGAGGATACAGGCCGTAGACACCACCTCTTACCATCACTCTTATCTATGGTTTACATCTTCCAGGATCGTCTTTTTGGCATTGTCTGCGTTCACAAAATTGCAGCAGATTTTTTTACCCAGTCTACCAGTGTTCACATTAACTTTACTGTAATTAAATGAAATGTATCTAAATACATGTTTTGCTTTTAGATAGATAAAGTAGGGGAGTGTTAGGGCCCTTGTCTGATTTTTTTTATTGTTGTCTGTCTCTGCTGGTGAGACTTCCCCTCTCCATTAACCATTGTCACTAGGACTGAATGTGAGAGAAACGCCAAAATGTTGAGTTCTCATCAAAAGGGAATACAAGAGAGATCTTCCGATGGGGAGACTCTAGTAACAGCTGTTTTCTTTGCTCTGGTGACCAGAGATAGTTTCCCATTCTTTGGAGAGATTTCCCGTCATCTTTGCTTATGTCTCCGAGACAAGAAGTGAAGAAAAATCTCCTTAATGGAGCACAGGCAACAAAAAAAAAAAATTACCTGACATGGTATTGGTGCCGATACTAAGAATTTGCACGAGTAATTATACAATGCAAGTGGCAATGAAATCGCAAATAGGGTGTGTCTTGTCATGCAATTTTAAACTGTCAAATGGCATGACAAATTGCACTGGTGTGAACCATAAAAAATAAATACATCCAAGGGCAAAATAGGTATAGTGAGTACTCGTACTCGGTCTTAAAAAATCTGGTATTAGTGCATTCCTAATTTTAATCCATTCTTTGCTCGATCCAACTCTCAGTGGCAAAATTAGGCTTTAAAGTGGTTGTAAACCCTTACAAACCACTTTGACCTACAGGTAAGCCTAGATTAAGGCTTACCTGTAGGTCCAAGCAATATCTCCTAAACCTATATGGTTTAGGAGATATTTGCCCGAAAACGGGCACCGCTGTCTACGGCGCATGCGCCGTAGACAGTGGCGCGCAGGCGCACTGAGCGCAGCATTTCCAAAAATGGAGCTGCCGCGCGTGTTGACTCCCATGCGCATGCGCGGGAGTGACGTCATCGCGGCTTCGCCGAATGACAGCGGCGGAGCTGCGAGACGCCACCAGCAAGATGGATGCGGCGGACTACAGGGGACAGCGGCGACTTCGCTGGCTCCTGTGTCAGGTAAGTGACACATAATGGGCTACTATGCGATGCATAGTAGTCCATTATGCTTTGCCTTTGCAGGGAATGAAAGAGGAAGTAAACCCATCAGGGTTTACTTCCTCTTTAAAGGTGTTGATATTTACTCAAGAGTTTAAGAAAGAAAAAAATGCAATATATATATATGCATACATTATGTTAAAATATACATAAGTTCATTGTTATTTCAACAACACATTGTAGAATGAAACAACATGGCTCATAATCCCCCTCCTTGGGGAGACTACCCCATGTGCAGCCCTTCCTTTGTACCAATAATATATCAATTAGTCCGGGGGTGCAAGTTTCCTTTCTTGTTGAGCTTCATATATCAAGCTTCATCTGGGGAACAAGGAAAAGAAAATTCAACAATATTATCATCTTAGTTAAATTTTAGAGTGGAACTCCTGTCTCCCCTGCTCCAAAAAAAATAAAAAAAATGCAACTAATTTTAAAATGTTTGTTGTAAATTGTTTTTTAATTTTAAAATCTATTGGGGTACCCCCAAAAAAATAATTCAGCAGCTACAAATAATGTAGCTGCTGACTATTCATATTAGGGCACTTACCTGTCCAGGAATCCAACGGTGTCCTCACCTGAACCACCGTCTTGACTAATGGAAACTGACAGTAAAGCCTTGCAGGGGGGCAAAGCCAGGTATTCGCTCCACCCAAGAGGTGCCAAATATGGCAGCGGGGGGGGGGGGGGGGGGGGTTACAGACAAGCAGAGCTTCCCCTTTTGGTTGGAGTTCCACTTTAAACAAATACATTTGCATATGATCTTGTACCTTTTTCTTTGTTATTATCCTTTTGATTGCCATCTCTGTGCTGCCCATGCCCCTGCTCTTGTACCACCATTTCGAACATTACCATAACCATCATGTCAGGTCACCTGAGACCAGGTGACAGATGCACTCCGTAGGAGTCGGAAGTGCACCGCTAGGTAGTGGACCTTAGGACTGACTACTGCGGATTGTACCCAGGGAGATTCAGGACACAGGTCTACTGGATCACTAACACAGATCCCAGTAGGAGCTAGAGCATAGATTCCCCAGGGAGCGGAGTCTAAGAGCCAGCAGGTGTTCACCAGAGCCTCCAGTGGTGAGGATGGACTTCGCTGCAGTCTGGCTCCAGGTCGTGGCCGCCAGGGTCTCACAGCTCACACTCACAGTAGACTACAGGAGAAGGAAGCAGCAGGCTGGAACAACAAGAATAGTAAGGGGATAAGGCAGAGGTCAGGGCAACTAGCAGACAGAAACAACAGAGTACACGCCAAAGGTTCAGGGTCACAGGCAGACAGGGATGGTCAGGGACATGCCAAAAGGTCAAGGTCACAAGCAGACAGGAATCGTTGAGAACATGCCAAGGTCGGTAACAGAGACAAACGTAGAGCACACAACAAGCAGGAAACAGGAAGCCAAACACACAATGAATACACAATGGATGATCAGCACCGCTGGCTTGCAGTGCACAGGTTAATATAGGGTTCCCTGATAGGGCCAGTGGTGGAGCCATGCTTAGAGGAAAGGTTATAAAAAACACCAGGTGGAAGTGGCTGGCCTCTTAGTCAGAACACATGAGGGGAGGTAAGCAAACAGAGGAAGATCACTGCATAACCATGACACATCAGTTGTCTTCTACTACCTTGTTCCCTATGTCAGCCCCTTCAATTACTTTTGTGCATGTAGAAAAAGAAAAAAAGTGCAGAGCTTAAATAATAGTAGCTATTAAAGTGACTGCTCTATTTAAAGTGCAAATATACTACAGAAATCAAGTATCAATCAAATATATGAAATTCAATAGCAGATGTTAAAGTGACTGCTCAAATTAAAGTGCAGATATACTACAAAATAAAATATCAATCAAATATATGAAATTCAATAACAAAACTATACACCGCAAAATCCGTGAAAATATGCAGTGAAAAAATAAATAAAAAAATCAACATAAATAAAGTTCATCTGTGAATAAAGTGTCCATATAAAAATGAAAAAAAAAATAAAAAAGTCAATGTGAATAAAGTTCATCTATAAATAAAGTGTCCATATATGTGAAAAAAATTAATCAACAAAATCATGTGCATAAAAAACACCAGATCCCCAGTGACTACTGTGCATGTGCTAGATGAATTGCGTGATGTCATATACTTCATTTCACACGTGTGCTGTATATTACGTTAAAGTGGAACTATAGCCCCCTATATTTTACATCCAAGGAAGCTGCTATTCAAATCAAAATGAAACCCATGGCTTTAATTGTTTCCCAAATCGGTTACTTACAAGGCATGCCATGAATGATAACTGTCACAGTTGCTTGGGCTTGTGGTGTCATAATTGACCACATGTGCAGTGCCATGGCAACTGTAGGTGAAATAAAAGCTAAGATGGCAGCTTCATTGGCTGCAAAGAATAGGAGTGTTTAGTTCCACATTAATCTGTTGAAAAAATTGCCTATTTTCTACCAACACATAGGTGTAATGTCCAGATAAGGTGTGAGACATCATGTGCTTTATCTAGCAACATGTATCACCTGAGGCCAGTCACTTCAATGGGTATATGCAAGGGTTTACAAACACTTTAAAAGGAATTTGGTCATCACTTTGTTGGTACTCCTTCACTGTACAAATCACAGGCTAAGAACACAGAAGTAACCAACCAGTCTAGGTAAACTGCAACAGAAAACAGTCAGATCATCAAGCTGCTTGTACTGCTTGGCAGGCTATATCAATCTCAGAATTGACTGGATAGAAAAAAAGGCTCCGGTATTTAGGTGTGGGTGGAGGATGCACCATCTAGCCATGGTGCTGGTAGCCTACAGTATAAAAGTCTATGAGAGGCTGATTGCATACTGCACTAAACGTGCTAAATGTGCCAGCCTCTTCCAAAATTCTTCCTCTTCCATCGTCTTCCAACATGGCTTGCCTCTGCACCTCCTGTAACTCTCTTCCAGGGCTGTTTATATCTGCATCCCCTGCCACCCTCTCCCATCACTGCTCCCCTGTGTACCCACTACAGCCTTCTTCCAACACTGAATATATCTGCATCATCTGCCAGCCTCTCCCATCACTGCTCACCTGTGTACCCACTACAGCCTTCTACCAACACTGCTTATATCTGCATCATCTGCCACCCTCTCCCATCACTGCTCACTTCCGAACCCCATGCCACCCTCCAACAGGGCTCACCTCTTTTTTATGAGATGAAAATATTTTTGTATCACTTGGTGATTTTAAACAGCTGCTAGTGATTTAGGTGCAGATGTTTATATGTATATTATACATTTTGCCAGCCTTTCTATGCTCTTTCCAGTGTGCATGCTAGGAAGTAGGGACAAAGTAAAACTGAATCATAGTTTTAATTTACTAATTGAAATTATTCTAGCCACTTAACATCTGGCTCTCTTACAGGCAGATACAAGTACTAATGTATTTGGCAGTTTCTAGAGCTGCTGATTTGAATGAGCTTGTTAGATTTCTTTATGACAACCTCTGGCATAATAAATCAGTAATACATCAAATTACTTTTTAAACATTGACATTTTTGCATTCCAGAGAGACAGCAATGTTAAATAAGTTACTTTTTTTTATACTGTATGTGTTGTATGCAGAGCCTTTGCAGTGAGAATCATTAAATTGGACGAGAGTGCTATTGCAGGTTCACAAGGGATTATTGTCGTTTTCAGAAGTGAATATGAAAACTGATACATTTCCACTATCAATTATATTTGGTGATGGCATAGTTAGATACTTGTTTTACTTTCTATTAACTTAAAAATAAAATGAATGTATTGTATATTAGTTTGGAGACCACGAAAATATAGATTCTCTTATTTGTTATATAGAAATAACCTTTTCAATTTGTTTCAAGTGAGCATATAGTGAAAATGAAGGTGTTCTTTAAAAAGTATGGAGGGTTGGTAGAGGTATAAGAATTTGCAGAAATTTAAAGTTAATTCAGAGGAAAAACATTCTTTTTGTTTCAGAATGTGTAGGGTTTATTGTTAAAGCACTGGCAGTTTTTTTTTTTTTTGCTGTCTGTGACCCCCCTGGGGAGATTTCCTTTTACTTCTTTTTCTGGAAAAAACGAGGGGAAGTAAAAGGAAATCTTTCTACGTGTGTAGAACTCCTCTCACCATCTTTTCCTGTTGAAACAATAAGATATTGTGTAGCGCCGGGCTCCTGAAGAGCACGCGCTATGTTTTTATCAGTTTAGTTTTTCTAAGAACTTAGTTGGGTTTTAGGGTTAATTTCAGTAAATTATGGTCTCAGCATCAGTTTGGCTGGATGATGTTATGTTCTGCCTGGTCATAGGTGTGGGTGTCACCTTTGGCAGGCATTGGAACGGAGTCTGGTTAGACGCATTGGGTACCAATCTCTCTCTCTCTGAGCCAATCAGTAGGTGCGTTGTCTCGCTGTGTATTCCGGGAGAGGGTACTTAAGGTGCTGAGATCACGTGATTTGAGGTTCCAGTCCAGAAGTATGTTCTGACTCCCTGGTCCTGGTCTTCCTGACCAGCCCCCAGAAGCCCTCATGTCCTGGGGTGCGGATCCATCTGTTTCCGAGTCTCGGGGCTGGCTATCTCGAGGCACAGTAACTGGAAGGAGGGTTCCAAGGTGGTGCGGTGCCGTATTGGATTTGGAGAGGCCCAGCAACTGAAAATGAAACCAGGGGAGGAAACTTCAGAAGAGGGCCATGCAAAAGGCTGGCTGCTCGGTAAGAGCCTGGAAGCTAAGCTGAAAGGACACCAAGTGAATCTGCATTCTCACGGTATCACCGGACCGGCTACAAGATACTGGTACCATAAGAGAGTTCCTAATTTCATCCTTCAGTTACAACTACGTTTCTGTGAGAGACTTTCTGTTCCATTCTAAAGGTCTACAATCAAGTCTGTGGCAGAGGCTTTGCTATACTTAAATCATCTGTCGGTTGCTAAATTCACCAAAAAGGGATTTATCCGATAGTTGAAATATCCAGTTACGAATGGCTATTCCCTGGATCACCTAGAGAGAGACATTTCAAGTGTCAACAGTTCCAAAAGCACCTGAACTTTACTGCCCATACCCTCTATTCCCTACTGAGAGACTGTGTTCTGTTCAGAGTTTTGCAAATAAAAATTCCTAAAGGGATTCAAGTGTAAGTCTCTACAGTTTATTGGGCCATCAACCTTGGGAAACCCCTAGACGAGCATGAGGTGGAGAAGGTAACGGTAAGCCCAGCAAAACCAGCCGCTCCTTCGGGGGTCAGTGCTACAATTGTATTTTTAATTTTCTGTCATGATGATATTGGTCACCAGGACAAATAACGGGCAGAATTTCCCCATTGGGAGCATTACGATTAAAAGCTGGTAGAGGTCCTAACGCTTTCCAGTGTTGTGCAAAACTTATGAACTTTCTTGTATGGGATCCTCCAGGTCTCTTTCTTCAAGATGATGTCTGCCTCTGTGTACCACTGGAAGCGTGCCTCCTTCCTTGTCACGTGAGCAATGGAAGCGACAATTTTAGAAAAGTTTTTAATAAGTCTCCGGTAAAAATTAGCGAAACTCAAGAACCATTGCACTTCCTTTATGTTCTTGGGGGTAGGCCAGTCTAGGATGGCTTGGATCTTGCTGGAATCCATGTTCAGCCCTGAGGGAGAGATGATGTAGCCCAAGAACTGTATACGGGTAGAGTAGCGGGGCTGCAGCAGGGGAAGTTGAAGGGCGAATAAACCCCTTTACCAGATTTTTTTTTTTTAGAAAGTCCCTTAATGTTTTCAGTTCTGGCTCAGAAAGGTTATAGAGGCGACCAAAGCGAATTGGGGCATCTGGTACAAGCTTTATTGGGCAATCATAGGCTCAGTGCAGTGGCAATTGGTCTGCATTTTCTTATTACAAATGTCTTTAAAGTCTTGGCAATGGGGTGGGGGGAATTTTTCCAGGTTGGTCAGTGTCACTTTGATAACAGTGGGGGAGATGTTCTTCTTTAGACAGGTTAACTGACAATGATGTTCAGAAGAAAAGGCAAGGTTTCTGGCCTGCCAGTCAACAGTGGGGTTATGAGCCATGGTATTTCTAAAATAACAGGAAATTGAGGAGAAGAAATCAGGTTGAAATCTATTAACGGTTGATGCCCAGGCTTGATACTTAACTGCAGAGGAACAGTCTCACGAGTGATTAATCTGGAGGCAAGTAACGAGCCACCCATTGTCTCCATATGTACTGGGGATGGTTTAGGTATTTGGGTGATGCAATTTTTCTTCAGCAAACTTCAAATCCATAAAGTTAGCACCAGCCCTGGAATCCAGCATTGCTGAGGTGAGGAATAACTAGTCTTTCTCTTTAAGAGTGACGCTCACAGTAAAATGTGTTACAGAAGACAAGGATTGTGTAATGGATCCCACTTGTTTCCTAGATGTGGACAGTTCTCTTTGACCAGCCTCTGCAATGGTTTGTCTTGTTCGTCTTGATTTATATGGACACCTGAGGGCATAGTGATCTGACTGACCGCAATAGAGACAAAGATTCAGTTCACGTCTGTGTCTCTTTTCAGCAAAGCTGAGAGCTCCAATCTGCATAGATTCAGGTTCATAGCTGGCAAAGGTTTGTTTGACGATTGAATGAGGAACTAAAGTCAACAGATCTATGTTTCTCAAATCGTCTCTCCATTAATCATCTATCGCTCTTAATGCTCAATTTAATAAAGTCATCAAGACCAATGGGCATATCTATTCTGGGAAGTTCATCTTTTATAGTCTCAGGCCGCGTACACACGGGCGGACTGTTCGCCCAACCTTGTCCGCTGAACAGTGTTTGGGCGGACAGTCCGCTCGTGTGTGGGGCTTCAGCGGACAGTTTCAGCGGACAGTTGGACGAACAAGGTCTTACGGAAATTCCGAAAAACTGTCCGCTGAAACAAGGTTTCAGCGGACTGTTCGCTCGTGTGTAGGCTTGTTCGGCCAACTAAGTCTCGCGCATGCTCAGAAAGGATTTCCACGTCGGAAGGTTGCATTGCAGTGTATTGGACGTCGAAATTTTCGATCCGTCGTGCGTGCCGAAACGTCATCGCGCACGGTTTCAGCAAACTGTTCGTCCGTCGTGTGTGGCCATGTCCGTCCATGCTAAGTTTGAGCGGACTGTTTGCCGAAACTGTTGGACGGACAAAGTTGGGCGAACAGTCCGCGCGTGTGTACGCGGCCTCAGAGTCCTTTTCTAAAGTGAAAGCGCTTTGCACTGTCATTCCAGGTGGTATCGGTTACCCATCGACAAAATTTGGCAGCATATTCAGCAACAGGACAACTTCCTTGGCACAAGTTCAGTAATTGCGCTGCAATTCGGATCTTCAAATTAAATTCATATTTGTCACAAATCCCTCAATCTTCTAGAATCTCATGGTCTTGCTACAAGGATGGGGAAACTCATGCCATGGCGTCATCAACGAAAAGAGATATAATAAAGCCTGTCTTGGATCGGTAAGGTTGCAGCCGAATGTGCAGTCAACATTAATTCAGAAAGAATTTAGGATTATCATTAAATTTATCAGGCAAAAGGAAGCAGTTTGAATCACTGTTAGCAACTGTCTGTTGGCATTGCTGCGCAAATTGTGTTCGCAATTCGATTACTTCTTCTTGTAGCTCTTGCACTTGTACTTGTAAGCCTTGAACAACCTCAGTTAGCAAGACAACATCTTCACTCGTGATGATGTGGCAGTCTCGATGCTGTGGCCAGATTATTCTGTTAGGAGAATACCTGTAATGAGTGGAGACCAATGGCCGACAACATCAGACAAGCTCAATTTTCAGGTCTGTGTGAGATAGGGAAGTCTAAATAGCTAGACCTATAATCAGTGTTGGGGTCACAAGCCAACGTCAGTGAAGGAGAGAGTTACGTAATCGAGGTCATAAGCCAAGGTTGATGCAGGAGGAGAGCTTCGTGGTCACAAGCCAAAGTAGTTTCCAAACAGCAATGGACATAGCTTGAGTAGTAAACAGGATCAGACCACAATAATCTGACGTTAGGAAGTGCAGAGGCAGGTTTTATATAGGAAGTTCATGGGAAGAGCAAGCAGTTCAAGGTTCAACAGAAATCAAGACACAAGACAGAGTTTTCCAATAGATCAGGCAGGATTGTCCTATAGATCAGGCAGAGAGCTGTTCAGCATCCCAGATAGCTCAGTGAGCAGAATTAATGCCAGACACAGAAGAGGTCCCAGGGCTTGTCTGCAGCCATGCCACACTGGATGGAAGCCGTCCACTGGAAGAGCTACTTGTGACAGCAAATAGCATGTTGTCAATGAGGAAACCAAGTCCAATGTACGGCAAGTGAGAAGAGCCACTGTGGAACACAGGGCAGGATGTGACATCACACCTGGGGCAGGCTTGTTGCTATTATAAAGTGTTTTGGAACTACTATTGGCACCTTTCTTATACCATTGAAAAAAATCGAAGATAGGCAAGCTCTGTTTAACGGAGGAGGAGGTGTGAGTATGTCAGGGCTCAGCCAATCACAAAACACCCAGCATTAAAGAAGTAGTACAAAAATAGGGAGGGAGGAAGGGAAAAGACAAACATAAAACCATATCAACCTCTTAACAAAACTCATATAAGAAATATATAACAAATACACCCCTCACTTTTTTGCAAAGTTTTTATTTATATCTTTTCATGTGACAACACTAAAGAAATTACACTTTGCTACAATGTAAAGTAGTGAGTGTACAGCTTGTATAACAGTGTAAATTTATTGTCCCCTCAAAATAACTCACACAGCCATTAATGTCTAAATTGCTGGCAACAAAATTGAGTACACCCCTAAGTGAATGTCTAAATTTGGCCCTAGGTGTCAATATTTTGTGTGGCTACCATTATTTTCCAGCACTGCCTTAACTCTCTTGGGCATGGAGTTCACCAGAGCTTCACAGGTTGCCACTGGAGGCACTTCCACTCCTCCATGATGACATCACAGAGCTAGTGGATATTAGAGACCTTGCGCTCCTCCAACTTCTGTTTGAGGATGCCCCACAGATGCTCAATCGGATTTAGGTTAGTCCATTATCTTTACCCTCAGCTTCTTTAACAAGGCAGTGGTCATCTTGGAGGTATGTTTGGGGCCATTATCATGTTGGAATACTGTCCTGTGGCCCAGTCTCTGAAGAGAGGGGATCAAGCTTTGCTTCAGTATGTTACAGTACATGTTGGTATTCATGGTTCCCTCAATGAACTACAGCTCCTCTGTGCCGGCAGCACTCATGCAGCCCTAGACCATGACACTCTCACCACCATGCTTGACTGTAGGCAAGACACACTTGTCTTTGTACTCCTCACCTGGTTGCCACCACACATGCTTGACACCATCTGAACCAAATAAGTTGATCTTGGTCTTATCAGACCACAGGGCGTGGTTCCAGTAATCC
The DNA here is from genome assembly GCF_037356315.1 of Lithobates pipiens. NCBI lineage: Eukaryota > Metazoa > Chordata > Amphibia > Anura > Ranidae > Lithobates > Lithobates pipiens. The sequence goes on along the minus strand of NW_027507718.1, from coordinate 375,684,662 downwards.
ATGTCATTAGTCTGCTTGTCTTCAGCAAACTGTTTGCAGGCTTTCTAGTGCATCATCTTTAGAAGAGGCTTCCTTCTGGGAAGACAGCCATGCAGACCAATTTGATGCAATGTGCCGCATATGGTCTGAGCACTGACAGGCTGATCCCCCACCTCTTAAACCTTTGTAGCAATGCTGGCAGAACTCATACATCTATTTCCCAAAGTCATACACTGGATATGACACTGATTGACCATGGTGAGGCCTGTTCTGAGTGGATCCTGTCCTGTTAAACTGCTGTATGGTCTTGGTCACCATGCTGCAGCTCAGTTTCAGGGTCTTGGCAATCTTCTTATAGCCTAGGCCATCTTTATGTAGAGCAACAATTCTTTTTTTTTTTCAGATCCTCAGAGTTCTTTGTCATGAGGTGCCAAGTTGAACTTCCAGTGACCAGTATGAGAGAGTAAGAGTGATAACACCAAATTTAACACACCTGCTCCCCATTCACACCTGAGACCTTGTAACACTAACGAGTCACATAACACCAGGAGGGAAAATGGTAATTGGGCCCAATTTGGACATTTTCACTTAGATGTGTACTCACTTTTGTTGCCAGCGGTTTAGACATTAATGGCTGTGTGAGTTATTTTGAGGGGACAACAAATTTACACTGTTAAAGAAGCTGTACACTCACTACTTTACAGTGTAGCAAAGTGTAATTTCTTTAGTGTTGTCACATGAAAAGATATATAATAAAAACTTTACAAAAATGTGAGGGGTGTACTCACTTTTGTGAGATACTGTATAATAGAAATGGAAACATGTATAAAAAAACTGCAGAAAAAGAATACCCTCCTTGATCATGAAACTATTTAAAGTGGTAATACAGACAAATGAGATACAGACTGCTATAGAAAAATAATTAACAATTCCTTATTATATCAAACATTAATAAACATTGTGGCTAGAAACAGAATACAGAGATCACAGCATGAGTGTTTGAACATAACCGTCATATAGCAAAAAAGGACTACAGAGACAACCAACACGTTTTGAATAATGCAGTATATCTTCTTCAGGGATGCTCTTGTGTAGAAAGAAGGAAGATGTTCATGCTAAATGGAATGATGTGCATAGCTGCAGCTGGATAGATTAAAAGCAAAAATGAAGATACAAGGCTGTCTTTCACAAAACACACCACAGGAGGGGGCACTCGGCCCAGTTAGGCCAAAGCAATAGGATAGCTGAGGGTGCCAAGTAGGCTGGAATCTTTCTGTATGACTCACATAGGGGGAAGGATCAGCTTCAAGAGATTGTTGGTACAGTCATGCAAGATGCTAAGCTATTGTGAACCAGTTTTTTTTCTTTACTTTTTAAGACCGTGGCGTGTGAAACACATCCAAAAACTCCACTCGGTGCCAAAAAAAGTGCACACACATAAAAAGGTGACACAAAACGTGCAACGGTGTTACACTAGTCCTCCATAGGAAGGACCTGTCCCTGATCCCTGGGGTGTTAGGCTCCAGACAGGGACTGAGGTACTTCACTCAGGTCCATCTGGTCGAAACCAGACTGACCCCTTTTCTCTGGAGGGTCTGCCGAAACAGACCCACCCAAGTAATCGGTGGGGCTCCCCTGAAGGGAGACCCCATGAGAGAGGGTAAACTAATCCAAAAGGCCATGTCCACCCCCATCCTAAGACTTTCAAGGTAGGCCTGAGGACCCACACTCTACTCATCACACAGTGACAAAACGTGTACACACCAAACAAAAATATACAAAAAAGTGACAAACAAAGGGGTAAATAAATAGAAAGTGGGGGAGAAGGAAGTGGGAAAAGTGAAAGTGACCATTGTACAATACAATGGCTGGCCCTTCGGCCAGGAATAAAAAATTCCTCTGGTCCTAGCCAAAAGGCTCGGCCCTAGAGGCAGGTTTGAAAACGTGTGTATGGTGAAGTGACCACGATGCCATAAATCAAAGTGACCCTCACTCACAGTGATTGTACGGCACCCCTGAACTACCACTTCAGGGAAAAAATCACCACAGGCTTTTTGTCACAACCCTGACCAACAGCCCAGGCCAGAGCAGCCCCCACCCCATCCAGGAAGGCCTAAAGTTCTGGCAGCTTGGGGAGAGCCCTTACCATCAGGCTCAACCGTCGCTTCCATCACTCCTACCTAATTACATTTGGGAAATACAGACCGCTGCCCCGGTGGGAAAGGGCACCAGTGTTCTCGCCTGAAAAAGTGACCAGAAGCTAGAACTAATCTAGGCCAGAAGGCCAGGGACCCGACCCTCTGGCCAGACCAAATGCAGCACCCATCCTCACCAGGAGCACCCTTGCAGATGGCTCAGACTCGACCCTGACTGACGTCTCTTAGGGTGCTCAGACATGAGTCCCTACCAAAACCAACACCATTGGATTTGCATCTGCCCTCCCCACACTTGGGAGTAGCATAGTGCCTCGTCTGGCAACTGCCAGATACTACACTTGATCTTAGCCAAGAGGCCGAGAAGCTATTGTGAACCAGTGCTGAAGTAAATGCTAACAGGCAGTCTATTGTAGCTTGTTCACTACCAGCCAGAGGCAGATCTTTACAGCACATGGAGCAAGCCAGACACCTGTGGTGGCCAAGTGAAGGTAGAACAGGACTAGGGATGAGCCGAACACCCCCCGGTTCGGTTCGCACCAGAACTTGCGAACGACCCCCGCGTTCGGCACGAACGTTAGAACCCCATTGAAGTCTATGGGACTCGAACGTTCGAATTGGAAAGTGCTAATTTTAACGGCTAATATGCAAGATAGTATGCTAAAAAGGGTTTGGCGATCTGCCTCCTGCCTCAGGGGACATGGGTCACTGCAAAAAAAAGTTTTAAAAACTACCGTTTTGGCGGGAGCACTGATTTTAATGACGATTAAAGTGAAAAAAAAAAGTGAAATATTCCTTTAAATATGGTGCCTGGGGGGTGTCTATATAGTATGCCTGTGAAGTGCCACGTGTTTCCCGTGTTTAGAACAGTCCCTGCACAAAATGACATTAAACGGAAATAACACCATTTAAAACTGCTTGCGGTTTTAATGTTATATCTGGTTCCTGCAATATGGTTGAAAATCATTCAGAAAAATGGCATGGGTAGCCCTCCCTGCCCATTACCAGCCTATTTGGGTCTTGTACGCACATTAAGGGGAACCCTGTACCCATATTAAAAAAAAGGAAATGCGTGTGGCCCCCAGGCCCTATATACTCAGAACAGCAGTATACAGGCGGTGCAAACAAGACAGGGACTGTGTAGGTTTGTTGTGTTAAGTTGAATCTGTTTGTCATTTTCAACCGGTACATTTTTAAAGTGTAGCTCCAGTCAAAAAAACTATCTTTAAGCTTTTTGGAAAACATAGGGAAGGGTTATCACCCCTGTATAATTTGTTTTGTCGTCCATCTTTTTTCATCTCACTTGCTGTTGTCTCCTTCCGTTTGCAAGTAGGAGATGTTTGTAAATTGGATGTTTGAAAGTAGGGGCCTGCCCTATATGCTCTGCAGAAATGGCGGAACAAGGTGTTGGTTTTGCAACAACATTGTAAGCCCTCAAAGTGACTCTTGGTGGCCGCTGGAGCGCCCTGCTGTGAACGATTATATCAAGAATTGTAATTACATGCCATTGTTGAACAGTGGTAGAAAAATTGACCTTTGGTGGTTGTGGTGCTGGTGCCACAACACTATAAGTCCTCACAGTTACTCTGGGTGGGCACAGGAAGGGGCCCTCCTGTGAAATATTATATCAAGAATTGTAATTACATGTCCCTGTTAAACAGGGGCAGAAAAATTGGGCCTTAGGCACTGGTGCCATCACACTGCAACCTCTGCCATACACTCTAGTTTTTTTGCAGGAATTAGCCCTGCTGCAAAGCATTGCATCAAAAATTTTACTTAAACGCCCCTGTTAAACAGGGGCAGAAAAATTGGGCCTTAGGCACTGGTGCCATCACACTGCAACCTCTGCCATACACTCTAGTTTTTTTGCAGGAATTAGCCCTGCTGCAAAGCATTGCATCAAAAATTTTACTTAAACGCCCCTGTTAAACAGGGGCAGAAAAATTGGGCCTTAGGCACTGGTGCCATCACACTGCAACCTCTGCCATACACTCTAGTTTTATTGCAGGAATTAGCCCTGCTGCAAAGCATTGCATCAAAAATTGTACTTAAACGCCCCTGTTAAACAGGGGCAGAAAAATTGGGCCTTAGGCACTGGTGCCATCACACTGCAACCTCTGCCATACACTCTAGTTTTATTGCAGGAATTAGCCCTGCTGCAAAGCATTGCATCAAAAATTGTACTTAAACGCCCCTGTTAAACAGGGGCAGAAAAATTGGGCCTTAGGCACTGGTGCCATCACACTGCAACCTCTGCCATACACTCTAGTTTTTTTGCAGGAATTAGCCCTGCTGCAAAGCATTGCATCAAAAATTTTACTTAAACGCCCCTGTTAAACAGGGGCAGAAAAATTGGGCCTTAGGCACTGGTGCCATCACACTGCAACCTCTGCCATACACTCTACTTTTATTGCAGGAATTAGCCCTGCTGCAAAGCATTGCATCAAAAATTGTACTTAAACGCCCCTGTTAAACAGGGGCAGAAAAATTGGGCCTTAGGCACTGGTGCCATCACACTGCAACCTCTGCCATACACTCTAGTTTTATTGCAGGAATTAGCCCTGCTGCAAAGCATTGCATCAAAAATTGTACTTAAACGCCCCTGTTAAACAGGGGCAGAAAAATTGGGCCTTAGGCACTGGTGCCATCACACTGCAACCTCTGCCATACACTCTAGTTTTATTGCAGGAATTAGCCCTGCTGCAAAGCATTGCATCAAAAATTGTACTTAAACGCCCCTGTTAAACAGGGGCAGAAAAATTGGGTAGTGATGGCCGAACGGTTCGCCCGGCGGTCGTTTCGCGGCGAATTTCCGACTTTCGCCGTCCGCGGGTTCGAACGCCTTTTTCCGTCGTTCGCCCCGGCGGACTTACGTGTTTAATGTATACAAGAACTTTAACCTTTCGTGACACGTTTATCATGTGTTACAGGACAACCAATTGAGACATGACAGCTCATGGACACTTGGACATTCCCCCTAACCTATAAATACACCCGATCCGGTGGCCATTTTACATTCTTTCTTCTGTCACTGTAGGGAAAGGATCCTGTGTGGAGTAGGGACAGAGAAAACGCTAGCTATTTGGTACACAAAAGTTCTTTTCAGGACTGGTATAGGTGTTAGGTCAGCAGCCTGAGTTTCTTTTGTCAGTTTAGATAAAGGGACAGAGCGCTGTATGCTGCTATTTTAGGGACAGCTCAGCCAGATTAGTCTTTCTTCATCATCATCATCATCATCATCATTAGCTGTTACTATCAGGTCCACAAAAGAGCTGTTCCAGCTAATCGTTCCAGCCTACTCTTTTTTGCCAATTTGTATAGGGACAGGCAGGAAGCAGTGTTGTCAGGCAGTGAGGATAATTTTAAAGACTTGCTGTTACTATTAGTTCCACAAAGGTTCTTTTCAGGACTGGTATCAGTGGTACGGTAATAGGCTTGTACACGTATAATATTCTTTCTTCCAAATATAGAAAGAATATTATACTTGACTGCTGCCCTTCTGCTGCAGTCTGCTAATCATTCACAACTCACTTGTTCCACAAAGCTCTTTATCAGGACTGGTAACTTGGTCTGTCTAGGGTGCTACGGTACATAGGCTTGGGTGCGGTACAGTCTGCTGTTCTGTAAGGACCGCTATCGGTCCACAATAGATAGGGTTGCCGTGCACTACTGCTGACCGCTGCCCTATACTGCAGCAGTCCTTCAGCGGTATAGGGACTGACGCACAGTCTGCTAAACACTAATACACAACCTGCTTGGTCCACAAAAGTTCTTATAAGGACTGGTAACTTGGTATAGGGTGCTACGGTACATAGGCCTGAGTGCGTTACAGTCTGCTGTTCTGTAAGGACCGCTATCGGTCCACAATACATAGGGTTGCCGTGCACTACTGCTGACCGCTGCCCTATACTGCAGCAGTCCTTCATTGGTATAGGGACTGACGTACAGTCTGCTAATCACTAACACACAACCTGCTTGGTCCACAAAAGTTCTTATAAGGACTGGTAACTTGGTATAGGGTGCTACGGTACATAGGCCTGAGTGCAGTACAGTCTGCTGTTCTGTAAGGACCGCTATCGGTCCACAATACATAGGGTTGCCGTGCACTACTGCTGACCGCTGCCCTATACTGCAGCAGTCCTTCAGCGGTATAGGGACTGACGCACAGTCTGCTAATCACTAACACACAACCTGCTTGGTCCACAAAAGTTCTTATAAGGACTGGTAACTTGGTATAGGGTGCTACGGTACATAGGCCTGAGTGCGTTACAGTCTGCTGTTCTGTAAGGACCGCTATCGGTCCACAATACATAGGGTTGCCGTGCACTACTGCTGACCGCTGCCCTATACTGCAGCAGTCCTTCAGCGGTATAGGGACTGACGCACAGTCTGCTAATCACTAACACACAACCTGCTTGGTCCACAAAAGTTCTTATAAGGACTGGTAACTTGGTATAGGGTGCTACGGTACATAGGCCTGAGTGCGTTACAGTCTGCTGTTCTGTAAGGACCGCTATCGGTCCACAATACATAGGGTTGCCGTGCACTACTGCTGACCGCTGCCCTATACTGCAGCAGTCCTTCAGCGGTATAGGGACTGACGCACAGTCTGCTAATCACTAACACACAACCTGCTTGGTCCACAAAAGTTCTTATAAGGACTGGTAACTTGGTATAGGGTGCTACGGTACATAGGCCTGAGTGCAGTACAGTCTGCTGTTCTGTAAGGACCGCTATCGGTCCACAATACATAGGGTTGACGTGCACTACTGCTGACCGCTGCCCTATACTGCAGCAGTCCTTCAGCGGTATAGGGACTGACGCACAGTCTGCTAATCACTAACACACAACCTGCTTGGTCCACAAAAGTTCTTATAAGGACTGGTAACTTGGTATAGGGTGCTACGGTACATAGGCCTGAGTGCAGTACAGTCTGCTGTTCTGTAAGGACCGCTATCGGTCCACAATACATAGGGTTGACGTGCACTACTGCTGACCGCTGCCCTATACTGCAGCAGTCCTTCAGCGGTATAGGGACTGACGCACAGTCTGCTAATCACTAACACACAACCTGCTTGGTCCACAAAAGTTCTTATAAGGACTGGTAACTTGGTATAGGGTGCTACGGTACATAGGCCTGAGTGCGTTACAGTCTGCTGTTCTGTAAGGACCGCTATCGGTCCACAATACATAGGGTTGCCGTGCACTACTGCTGACCGCTGCCCTATACTGCAGCAGTCCTTCATTGGTATAGGGACTGACGTACAGTCTGCTAATCACTAACACACAACCTGCTTGGTCCACAAAAGTTCTTATAAGGACTGGTAACTTGGTATAGGGTGCTACGGTACATAGGCCTGAGTGCGTTACAGTCTGCTGTTCTGTAAGGACCGCTATCGGTCCACAATACATAGGGTTGCCGTGCACTACTGCTGACCGCTGCCCTATACTGCAGCAGTCCTTCATTGGTATAGGGACTGACGTACAGTCTGCTAATCACTAACACACAACCTGCTTGGTCCACAAAAGTTCTTATAAGGACTGGTAACTTGGTATAGGGTGCTACGGTACATAGGCCTGAGTGCAGTACAGTCTGCTGTTCTGTAAGGACCGCTATCGGTCCACAATACATAGGGTTGCCGTGCACTACTGCTGACCGCTGCCCTATACTGCAGCAGTCCTTCAGCGGTATAGGGACTGACGCACAGTCTGCTAATCACTAACACACAACCTGCTTGGTCCACAAAAGTTCTTATAAGGACTGGTAACTTGGTATAGGGTGCTACGGTACATAGGCCTGAGTGCGTTACAGTCTGCTGTTCTGTAAGGACCGCTATCGGTCCACAATACATAGGGTTGCCGTGCACTACTGCTGACCGCTGCCCTATACTGCAGCAGTCCTTCATTGGTATAGGGACTGACGTACAGTCTGCTAATCACTAACACACAACCTGCTTGGTCCACAAAAGTTCTTATAAGGACTGGTAACTTGGTATAGGGTGCTACGGTACATAGGCCTGAGTGCAGTACAGTCTGCTGTTCTGTAAGGACCGCTATCGGTCCACAATACATAGGGTTGACGTGCACTACTGCTGACCGCTGCCCTATACTGCAGCAGTCCTTCAGCGGTATAGGGACTGACGCACAGTCTGCTAATCACTAACACACAACCTGCTTGGTCCACAAAAGTTCTTATAAGGACTGGTAACTTGGTATAGGGTGCTACGGTACATAGGCCTGAGTGCGTTACAGTCTGCTGTTCTGTAAGGACCGCTATCGGTCCACAATACATAGGGTTGCCGTGCACTACTGCTGACCGCTGCCCTATACTGCAGCAGTCCTTCATTGGTATAGGGACTGACGTACAGTCTGCTAATCACTAACACACAACCTGCTTGGTCCACAAAAGTTCTTATAAGGACTGGTAACTTGGTATAGGGTGCTACGGTACATAGGCCTGAGTGCGTTACAGTCTGCTGTTCTGTAAGGACCGCTATCGGTCCACAATACATAGGGTTGCCGTGCACTACTGCTGACCGCTGCCCTATACTGCAGCAGTCCTTCATTGGTATAGGGACTGACGTACAGTCTGCTAATCACTAACACACAACCTGCTTGGTCCACAAAAGTTCTTATAAGGACTGGTAACTTGGTATAGGGTGCTACGGTACATAGGCCTGAGTGCAGTACAGTCTGCTGTTCTGTAAGGACCGCTATCGGTCCACAATACATAGGGTTGACGTGCACTACTGCTGACCGCTGCCCTATACTGCAGCAGTCCTTCATTGGTATAGGGACTGACGTACAGTCTGCTAATCACTAACACACAACCTGCTTGGTCCACAAAAGTTCTTATAAGGACTGGTAACTTGGTATAGGGTGCTACGGTACATAGGCCTGAGTGCAGTACAGTCTGCTGTTCTGTAAGGACCGCTATCGGTCCACAATACATAGGGTTGCCGTGCACTACTGCTGACCGCTGCCCTATACTGCAGCAGTCCTTCAGCGGTATAGGGACTGACGCACAGTCTGCTAATCACTAACACACAACCTGCTTGGTCCACAAAAGTTCTTATAAGGACTGGTAACTTGGTATAGGGTGCTACGGTACATAGGCCTGAGTGCGTTACAGTCTGCTGTTCTGTAAGGACCGCTATCGGTCCACAATACATAGGGTTGCCGTGCACTACTGCTGACCGCTGCCCTATACTGCAGCAGTCCTTCAGCGGTATAGGGACTGACGCACAGTCTGCTAATCACTAACACACAACCTGCTTGGTCCACAAAAGTTCTTATAAGGACTGGTAACTTGGTATAGGGTGCTACGGTACATAGGCCTGAGTGCGTTACAGTCTGCTGTTCTGTAAGGACCGCTATCGGTCCACAATACATAGGGTTGCCGTGCACTACTGCTGACCGCTGCCCTATACTGCAGCAGTCCTTCAGCGGTATAGGGACTGACGCACAGTCTGCTAATCACTAACACACAACCTGCTTGGTCCACAAAAGTTCTTATAAGGACTGGTAACTTGGTATAGGGTGCTACGGTACATAGGCCTGAGTGCAGTACAGTCTGCTGTTCTGTAAGGACCGCTATCGGTCCACAATACATAGGGTTGACGTGCACTACTGCTGACCGCTGCCCTATACTGCAGCAGTCCTTCAGCGGTATAGGGACTGACGCACAGTCTGCTAATCACTAACACACAACCTGCTTGGTCCACAAAAGTTCTTATAAGGACTGGTAACTTGGTATAGGGTGCTACGGTACATAGGCCTGAGTGCGTTACAGTCTGCTGTTCTGTAAGGACCGCTATCGGTCCACAATACATAGGGTTGCCGTGCACTACTGCTGACCGCTGCCCTATACTGCAGCAGTCCTTCATTGGTATAGGGACTGACGTACAGTCTGCTAATCACTAACACACAACCTGCTTGGTCCACAAAAGTTCTTATAAGGACTGGTAACTTGGTATAGGGTGCTACGGTACATAGGCCTGAGTGCAGTACAGTCTGCTGTTCTGTAAGGACCGCTATCGGTCCACAATACATAGGGTTGCCGTGCACTACTGCTGACCGCTGCCCTATACTGCAGCAGTCCTTCAGCGGTATAGGGACTGACGCACAGTCTGCTAATCACTAACACACAACCTGCTTGGTCCACAAAAGTTCTTATAAGGACTGGTAACTTGGTATAGGGTGCTACGGTACATAGGCCTGAGTGCGTTACAGTCTGCTGTTCTGTAAGGACCGCTATCGGTCCACAATACATAGGGTTGCCGTGCACTACTGCTGACCGCTGCCCTATACTGCAGCAGTCCTTCATTGGTATAGGGACTGACGTACAGTCTGCTAATCACTAACACACAACCTGCTTGGTCCACAAAAGTTCTTATAAGGACTGGTAACTTGGTATAGGGTGCTACGGTACATAGGCCTGAGTGCAGTACAGTCTGCTGTTCTGTAAGGACCGCTATCGGTCCACAATACATAGGGTTGACGTGCACTACTGCTGACCGCTGCCCTATACTGCAGCAGTCCTTCAGCGGTATAGGGACTGACGCACAGTCTGCTAATCACTAACACACAACCTGCTTGGTCCACAAAAGTTCTTATAAGGACTGGTAACTTGGTATAGGGTGCTACGGTACATAGGCCTGAGTGCGTTACAGTCTGCTGTTCTGTAAGGACCGCTATCGGTCCACAATACATAGGGTTGCCGTGCACTACTGCTGACCGCTGCCCTATACTGCAGCAGTCCTTCATTGGTATAGGGACTGACGTACAGTCTGCTAATCACTAACACACAACCTGCTTGGTCCACAAAAGTTCTTATAAGGACTGGTAACTTGGTATAGGGTGCTACGGTACATAGGCCTGAGTGCGTTACAGTCTGCTGTTCTGTAAGGACCGCTATCGGTCCACAATACATAGGGTTGCCGTGCACTACTGCTGACCGCTGCCCTATACTGCAGCAGTCCTTCATTGGTATAGGGACTGACGTACAGTCTGCTAATCACTAACACACAACCTGCTTGGTCCACAAAAGTTCTTATAAGGACTGGTAACTTGGTATAGGGTGCTACGGTACATAGGCCTGAGTGCGTTACAGTCTGCTGTTCTGTAAGGACCGCTATCGGTCCACAATACATAGGGTTGCCGTGCACTACTGCTGACCGCTGCCCTATACTGCAGCAGTCCTTCATTGGTATAGGGACTGACGTACAGTCTGCTAATCACTAACACACAACCTGCTTGGTCCACAAAAGTTCTTATAAGGACTGGTAACTTGGTATAGGGTGCTACGGTACATAGGCCTGAGTGCAGTACAGTCTGCTGTTCTGTAAGGACCGCTATCGGTCCACAATACATAGGGTTGACGTGCACTACTGCTGACCGCTGCCCTATACTGCAGCAGTCCTTCATTGGTATAGGGACTGACGTACAGTCTGCTAATCACTAACACACAACCTGCTTGGTCCACAAAAGTTCTTATAAGGACTGGTAACTTGGTATAGGGTGCTACGGTACATAGGCCTGAGTGCAGTACAGTCTGCTGTTCTGTAAGGACCGCTATCGGTCCACAATACATAGGGTTGCCGTGCACTACTGCTGACCGCTGCCCTATACTGCAGCAGTCCTTCAGCGGTATAGGGACTGACGCACAGTCTGCTAATCACTAACACACAACCTGCTTGGTCCACAAAAGTTCTTATAAGGACTGGTAACTTGGTATAGGGTGCTACGGTACATAGGCCTGAGTGCGTTACAGTCTGCTGTTCTGTAAGGACCGCTATCGGTCCACAATACATAGGGTTGCCGTGCACTACTGCTGACCGCTGCCCTATACTGCAGCAGTCCTTCATTGGTATAGGGACTGACGTACAGTCTGCTAATCACTAACACACAACCTGCTTGGTCCACAAAAGTTCTTATAAGGACTGGTAACTTGGTATAGGGTGCTACGGTACATAGGCCTGAGTGCAGTACAGTCTGCTGTTCTGTAAGGACCGCTATCGGTCCACAATACATAGGGTTGACGTGCACTACTGCTGACCGCTGCCCTATACTGCAGCAGTCCTTCAGCGGTATAGGGACTGACGTACAGTCTGCTAATCACTAACACACAACCTGCTTGGTCCACAAAAGTTCTTATAAGGACTGGTAACTTGGTATAGGGTGCTACGGTACATAGGCCTGAGTGCGTTACAGTCTGCTGTTCTGTAAGGACCGCTATCGGTCCACAATACATAGGGTTGCCGTGCACTACTGCTGACCGCTGCCCTATACTGCAGCAGTCCTTCATTGGTATAGGGACTGACGTACAGTCTGCTAATCACTAACACACAACCTGCTTGGTCCACAAAAGTTCTTATAAGGACTGGTAACTTGGTATAGGGTGCTACGGTACATAGGCCTGAGTGCGTTACAGTCTGCTGTTCTGTAAGGACCGCTATCGGTCCACAATACATAGGGTTGCCGTGCACTACTGCTGACCGCTGCCCTATACTGCAGCAGTCCTTCAGCGGTATAGGGACTAAGAGTTTTGTCACAGGGTGATTTAAAAAATGACAGGCAGAGGAAGAGGCAGGCCCTTCCGCAGGGGTGGTAGGGGTAGGGCAGGAGCAACAGCCTTGAGCCAAAGTGGGAAGTTGCAGAAGGTGCGTTCAATTACTTTAAAGGACGCACCAGACTTGGTTGAGTGGCTCACTCAGCCTTATTCTTCTGCACCCTCCTCATCCTCTCGATCTGCACCCTCTTCTTCACTCTCTGCTATGTGCACCCCCAAAGACACTACCACCAACAACACCACCACCACCACATACCTTCCGCTTGAGTGCAAATGGGGGCCTTCATGCTCCAGTGTTTTAATAGGGACCCCCGTATAAAAAGCATGAGGGTCAAGGACCAGTACTGGGTGGCAACGTACTTAGATCCCCGGTACAAACACAAAATGGCGGAAATGTTACCGCCGTCGCAGAGGGCTGTCAGAATGCAGCACTTCCAGGCCTTGCTTCGAGAAATGCTGCATTCTGCTTTTGCGTGCGCTGGCAGAGGAGCAATTCCCACTCCCAGAGAAGGATTTGCGGGTACCAATCCAACAGCGCCTGCAAGAAGAGGCCGGTTTGAAGATGTGTTGGTGACTTCGGATATGAGGTCATTCTTTCAGCCGACCCATCGACAGGTGTCATCCGGATCCAGCATCAGGGAACGCCTAGACCGTCAGGTGTCCGACTACATTGGGTTAACGGCCGATGTGGACTCTCTGAGGAGTGATGAACCCCTAGACTACTGGGTGGGCAGGCTTGACCTCTGGCCAGAGCTTGCCCAATTTGCAATCGAACTGTTGGCTTGCCCCTCATCCAGTGTCCTGTCCGAAAGGACGTTCAGCGCAGCAGGGGGGATTGTGACCGATAAGCGTACTCGCCTAGCTCACCACAGTGTTAACTACCTCACATTTCTAAAAATGAATGAGGCATGGATCTCGGAGGAATTCAACACATGTGATCAGTAGACCATGTATATGTCTATAAACAATTTTTGGAATCAAGCACACAGACCTTCTTAATTCATTTGGCTCACTTCCCTGACCCAAAAAAGCACACCGTACTATATGCCCCTACCCTCCTCTTTGAAGAGGTTGAGCGGTGTCATATTTCTACTGGGGCTGCTTATTATGAGGGGTTCCCACCATCCCTGTGCTGTGCTGACTTCCTCCTGGGTGTTCTTATTATGAGGGGCTCCCACCATCCCTGTGCTGTGCTGACTTCCTCCTGGGGGTTCTTATTATGAGGGGCTCCCACCATCCCTGTGCTGTGCTGACTTCCTCCTGGGGGTTCTTATTATGAGGGGATCACACCATCCCTGTGCTGTGCTGACTTCCTCCAGGGGCTGCTTACGGTGCTGCTGTCAGCGCTGTATGTCACGGAGCTGCTGTCAGCGCTGTATGTCACGGAGCTGCTGTCAGCGCTGTATGTCACGGAGCTGCTGTCAGCGCTGTATGTCACGGAGCTGCTGTCAGCGCTGTATGTCACGGAGCTGCTGTCAGCGCTGTATGTCACGGAGCTGCTGTCAGCGCTGTATGTCACGGAGCTGCTGTCAGCGCTGTATGTCACGGTGCTGCTGTCAGCGCTGTATGTCACGGAGCTGCTGTCAGCGCTGTATGTCACGGAGCTGCTGTCAGCGCTGTATGTCACGGTGCTGCTGTCAGCGCTGTATGTCACGGAGCTGCTGTCAGCGCTGTATGTCACGGAGCTGCTGTCAGCGCTGTATGTCACGGAGCTGCTGTCAGCGCTGTATGTCACGGAGCTGCTGTCAGCGCTGTATGTCACGGAGCTGCTGTCAGCGCTGTATGTCACGGTGCTGCTGTCAGCGCTGTATGTCACGGAGCTGCTGTCAGCGCTGTATGTCACGGAGCTGCTGTCAGTGCTGTATGTCACGGAGCTGCTGTCAGCGCTGTATGTCACGGTGCTGCTGTCAGCGCTGTATGTCACGGAGCTGCTGTCAGCGCTGTATGTCACGGAGCTGCTGTCAGCGCTGTATGTCACGGTGCTGCTGTCAGCGCTGTATGTCACGGAGCTGCTGTCAGCGCTGTATGTCACGGAGCTGCTGTCAGCGCTGTATGTCACGGAGCTGCTGTCAGCGCTGTATGTCACGGAGCTGCTGTCAGCGCTGTATGTCACGGAGCTGCTGTCAGCGCTGTATGTCACGGTGCTGCTGTCAGCGCTGTATGTCACGGAGCTGCTGTCAGCGCTGTATGTCACGGAGCTGCTGTCAGTGCTGTATGTCACGGAGCTGCTGTCAGCGCTGTATGTCACGGAGCTGCTGTCAGCGCTGTATGTCACGGAGCTGCTGTCAGCGCTGTATGTCACGGTGCTGCTGTCAGCGCTGTATGTCACGGAGCTGCTGTCAGCGCTGTATGTCACGGAGCTGCTGTCAGTGCTGTATGTCACGGAGCTGCTGTCAGCGCTGTATGTCACGGAGCTGCTGTCAGCGCTGTATGTCACGGAGCTGCTGTCAGCGCTGTATGTCACGGTGCTGCTGTCAGCGCTGTATGTCACGGAGCTACTGTCAGCGCTGTATGTCACGGAGCTGCTGTCAGCGCTGTATGTCACGGAGCTGCTGTCAGCGCTGTATGTCACGGAGCTGCTGTCAGCGCTGTATGTCACGGAGCTGCTGTCAGTGCTGTATGTCACGGAGCTGCTGTCAGCGCTGTATGTCACGGAGCTGCTGTCAGCGCTGTATGTCACGGAGCTGCTGTCAGCGCTGTATGTCACGGTGCTGCTGTCAGCGCTGTATGTCACGGAGCTACTGTCAGCGCTGTATGTCACGGAGCTGCTGTCAGCGCTGTATGTCACGGAGCTGCTGTCAGCGCTGTATGTCACGGAGCTGCTGTCAGCGCTGTATGTCACGGAGCTGCTGTCAGCGCTGTATGTCACGGTGCTGATGTCAGTGCTCTGTATTACGGTGCTGCTGTCAGTGCTCTGTATCTCCTGCACCCTCTTGTTTGCCTACCCTGGTCCCTGACCTTCCCTCTCCTCCATTGCCTTCATTAGCTCCATAGTCCTGAATTGTCAGAACAATTTCCCAAATAAAAAAAAAATGCTTGTAGTTATCGATCCCAAATTCACCTCATACATGTATTATGCTATTGTCCAGGTGGTGGGACTACGTGCTACCCCCTAATAATTACCCCGTGGCCGCAAATTCGACCTAAAGGTTTGCGAAATTCGCCTCCCATTGAAGTCAATGGAGCCCGCGGCGAACGGTCGTTTTCGCGAACGTTTGTGCCCGTTCGCGTTTCGCGTTCGCGAAACGTCCCGTCGGAAGTTCGTCCATCACTAAAATTGGGCATTAGGCATTGGTGCCATCACACTGCAACCTCTGCCATACACTCTAGTTTTATTGCAGGAATTAGCCCTGCTGCAAAGCATTGCATCAAAAATTGTACGTAAACGCCCCTGTTAAACAGGGGCAGAAAAATTGGGCCTTAGGCACTGGTGCCATCACACTGCAACCTCTGCCATACACTCTAGTTTTTTTGCAGGAATTAGCCCTGCTGCAAAGCATTGCATCAAAAATTTTACTTAAACGCCCCTGTTAAACAGGGGCAGAAAAATTGGGCCTTAGGCACTGGTGCCATCACACTGCAACCTCTGCCATATACTCTAGTTTTTTTGCAGGAATTAGCCCTGCTGCAAAGCATTGCATCAAAAATTGTACTTAAACGCCCCTGTTAAACAGGGGCAGAAAAATTGGGCTGCTGGCATCACCCAGAACCAAAAATGTTCTTCCAACATATCAGCGGAGGAGGAAGAGGATAGACAATCAACATAACAGGACAGTCACTCAGCATCAGCATAGGCAGTCTTGAAGGGATGTGGTATTTCAAAAAAAATTATTCGGTTACATCAGCTTCAGGTGCTTGGTAGCTGTGGGTGATCCAAGACTGATTCATCTTGATGAAGGTCAGTCGATCAACTGATTCGGTGGACAGGCGCACCCTGTGATCGGTAACGAAGCCACCAGCAGCACTGAAGGTGCGTTCCGAAAGAACGCTGGATGCAGGACAGGCCAGTAGCTCAATTGCATACTGTGCAAGCTCTGGCCAGTGATCCATCCTCAAGACCCAGTAAGCCAGAGGATTTTCAGTGGGAAAGGTGTCCAAGTCTGACCTTGCCCCTAGGTATTCCTGCACCATGTAAATTAGACGCTGGCGATGGGTGCTGGAACCAATCATACCTTGGGGCTGCGGACTAAAAAATTGTCTGAAAGCATCAGTCAGACGGCCACCTTCTCCACCGCTCCTTCTGACTGATGCCTCAGCAACACGTTGTCCAGGACCAGGAGTTTGTGACCTCCCAGTCTCTGGGAACGCGTTGCACAGAGCTTTCTGCAAGGCCTCCCGGAGATGTCTCATCCTCTGCTCCCTCTGCGATGGCAAGATAAGGTCGGCAACCTTACCCTTGTACCGTGGATCAAGGAGAGTGGCCAGCCAGTAATGGTCCCTCTCCTTGATCCGAAGAATACGAGGATCCTTCCGCAGGCTTTGCAGGATCAGGGAGGCCATGCAGCGTAGGTTAGCTGAGGCATTCGGTCCGGAGTCCTCTGGGTCACTAAGGACAACATGATCCGCAGCTACCTCCTCCCAGCCACGTACAAGTCCACGTGTTTCTTGGGACTGTAAATCATCCCTATAAGACTGCTGCTGCTGATGCTGAGTGCCAGCCTCCACCTCCATGCTGACACAATCATCCTCCTCCTCCTCTTCCTCCTCCTCACCCTCTTCCTGTGTGATGGGTGGCACAGCAGGAACACTGTCTGGATAAAGGGGGCCTTGAGAGGCAAGGAAGTCCTCCTCTTCCTGCCTCTGTTCTGCCTCAAGTGCCCTGTCCATTATTCCACGCAGCGTATGCTCCAAGAGGTGGACAAGAGGTATAGTGTCACTGATGCATGCACTGTCACTGCTCACCATCCTTGTGGCCTCCTCAAACGGTGACAGGACAGTGCATGCATCCCTGATCATGCCCCACTGGCGTGGTGAGAAAAAACCAAGCTCTCCTGACCCTGTCCTGGTGCTGTAGTCGCACAGGTACTCATTGATGGCCCTCTGCTGCGTGTGCAGCCGCTGCAGCATGGCCAATGTTGAGTTCCATCTGGTGGGCATGTCACATATAAGGCGGTTCTTGGGCAGGTTCAACTCCTTTTGGAGCTCAGCCAGCCGAGCACAGGCATTAAATGATCGGCGGAAATGCACACAGACTCTCCTGGCCTGTTTCAGGACATCCTGTAAGCCGGGGTACCTGCCCAAGAACCGCTGCACCACCAGGTTAAGGACGTGAGCTACACAGGGCACATGGGTCAGTTGTCCCTGTCGGAGGGCGGAGAGGAGGTTGGTGCCATTGTCGCAAACCACCATTCCTGGCTTAAGCTGGCGTGGCGTCAACCACCTCTCGGCCTGCCCCTGCAGAGCTGACAAAACATCCGCCCCAGTGTGGCTCCTGTCCCCCAAACAAACCAGCGCAAGCACGGCATGGCATCGTTTTGCCTGCGTACTTGCGTAGCCCCTGCAACGCCTACAGAGCACCGCTGGTTCTGAGGACAGAGCACTGGAAGAGGCCATGGAGGAAGAAGAAGAGGAGGGGGTGGAGGAGAGAGGTGTGTCACAACCAATAGTAGCATTTTGGAGGCGTGGTGGCGGAACAACCTCCAATACTACTGCACCTTGTCCTGCATCCTTCCCAGCAGCCAGAAGAGTGACCCAATGGGCCGTGAAAGACAGGTAACGTCCCTGTCCATGCCTGCTGGACCATGAGTCAGCGGTAATATGCACCTTACCGCTGACCGCCCTGTCCAGCGAGGCAAGGACATTGCCTTCCACATGCCGGTAGAGAGCCGGAATTGCCTTCCGTGAGAAAAAGTGGCGTTTGGGGACCTGCCACTGAGGAACCGCACATTGTACAAACTCACGGAAGGGGGCCGAGTCTACCAACTGAAAAGGCAGCAGTTGAAGTGCTAGCAATTTAGCCAAGCTAGCATTCAACCGCTGGGCATGTGGATGGCTGGGAGTAAATTTCTTCCGCCGGTCCAGCAGCTGGGGCAGGGACATTTGTCTGCTATAATCGGACGTGGATGTACCACTAGCAGAGTTCCCGGAAGCACTTGGCTGTGACACACCTAATTCTACACCTTCATTCCTCTCAGAGCAGGTTTCAGAGAGGACTGAAGGTCTAGTGGGGTTGGAGATGCCAGCTGATGAGGAGCAAGGAGAGGTCCGCTTTGTTCTTTGGTGTGGGTCTTTGAGGTATGCTTGCCAACGAGCTGCATGGCAGGTCAACATATGTCTGGTCAAGCATGTGGTGCCCAAGCGGCTGATGTTTTGGCCACGTGAGATACGCTTGAGACATATGTTGCAAATAGCAGCGGTGCGATCTGATGCACTCGTCTCAAAAAAGGCCCACACCAAAGAACTTTTAGAATAACGCGCAGAGGAAGCGCTCTGCGCAGGCGGAGCTCTGCGGTGTGATTCAGTCGGTGTGCTGCCCCTAAGCTGGCCCCCGGAGGGCATCCTGCCTCGTTGGAAATGTGCCTCCTCCTCCTCCTCCTCCCTCCTTCCAGGCACCCACGTGGAGTCAGTGCCCTCATCATCCCCTCCCTCTTCATCGCTGTAGCAAACCTGGCAGTATGCTGCAGCTTGTGGAACATGACTGCCAGATTGCTGTCCTTCTTGAGCATCCCCTCTCTCTGTGCTCACGCTACTGCCTTCCTCTAGCTGAGTGTCATCATCAGAGCCCACCAAACACTGGGCATCCTCCTGGAGCATGTACCCAACACTGTGCTCAAAGAGTTCAGGAGACTCCTCAGGAGGACGTGGTGGGTCTAGGGAAGGAGTCACTTATGATGACATTGAGAGGAGGGACGACGATGTGTTAGCAGCTGCTTTTCTACTACCCTGAGACTGGGTGAGAGAGGATGAGGAGGATGAAGAGGGCTTGGTCATCCACTCTACCAAGTCGTTGGCATGTTGCGGTTCAACATGTCCAGCTGCAGAAAAGAAGGACAAGCATGTCCCATGGCCACGTGCTGATGACAATGCACCGCGTCCCCGACCAGCACTGTTGTCTCTAGACACAGAGCCTGCTTGCCCTCTTTTATCGGCTCGCGCCTGTCTGCCTCTCCTTGCTGGCCTTCCAGACATGGTAATGGCCTGAAGGGAGTTGGGTAAAACAGTAGTTGGGTAGTTTATATTGTGCTGGAGGCACACAACACCCACTAACTCCTGCAGATGCCTTTTTTATAGAACAGCAGAGTTAAAGGGGTATATACAGATGTATACTGTGCTGTGCTGGAAGCACACACAACTTCCAATAACTCCAGCAGATGTCAATCGGGCCCAAATAGAGAACAGCTATGTAGGTGGATAATAGCGGTATGTACTGGGTACAGAGCAGGCACACAGCACGCACTATCTCCTGAGTGACACTGCTGACTGCAAGCTCTATTGTTAAAGATGGACCACTAGCTATATAGGTGAGGTGAATATCACGGTGTATACTGCGGTCAGGGCACGCAGACAATAACCAGAAAACAGCAGAGTTAAAGGGGTATATACAGATGTATACTGTGCTGTGCTGGAAGCACACACAACTTCCAATAACTCCAGCAGATGCCAATCGGGCCCAAATAGAGAACAGCTATGTAGGTGGATAATAGCGGTATGTACTGGGTACAGAGCAGGCACACAGCACGCACTATCTCCTGAGTGACACTGCTGACTGCAAGCTCTATTGTTAAAGATGGACCACTAGCTATATAGGTGAGGTGAATATCACGGTGTATACTGCGGTCAGGGCACGCAGACAATAACAAGAAAACAGCAGAGTTAAAGGGGTATATACAGATGTATACTGTGCTGTGCTGGAGGCACACACAACTTCCAATAACTCCAGCAAATGACAATCGGGCTCAAATAGAGAACAGCTATGTAGGTGTATATAGTGGTATGTACTGGGTACAGAGCACGCAGACAGCACGCACTAACACTACTGACTGCAAGCTCTATTATTAAAGCTAGATCACTAGCTATATAGGTGAGGTGAATATAGTGGTGTATACTGCGGTCAGGGCACAGACAGTAACCACTACACAAGAGCAAAATAGTAAATCAGCCAAAAACGATTGGTGTGTAACTGTGTTGAAGGTACACAGAACACCCACTGCTTCAGATGCTAACAAACACTACACGAGGCCGCCTGAAAGGCAGCTTTATATAGTGTGGGGCATGCACTACACAGTCTGAGCTATGATTGGCCACAGGCAGGATGCCTGTGGCCAACCATTGCTCTTCCCGCTACTGGCGCTGCGATTGGCCAAGCATGCGGGGTCACAGTGCATGCTTGGCCAATCGTGAGACAGCAATGCATTGCGCCATCGCAATGCATTGTGGGCCACACGAATTTTGCCGCGAACGGCCCAAACGTTCGGAATTCGGCGAACGCACGAACGACCGATGTTCGAGTCGAACATGCGTTCGACTCGAACACGAAGCTCATCCCTAAACAGGACTACCAAATATAACAACCTATAGAAAGGAAATGGCATTACTATTAATGAGATGAAAGGTGCTGCTCACCCCGGATATATATTGGAAATGGGAAAAGTTACTCCATGGGGTTTTAATGCTAGCAAGGCACAGGATAAAAGAAAAATGTCTCTTTATATCAAAAAGGTTTTATTATAGTAAAAAGGTTACAAAAAAACAAGGACATTTAATGTATGAGCTTGGAAAGCGTACACATAAATATACAAACAGAGAGTACATATGAATAAGCAGAATGTGATCTGGAAAACAAAGTATGAATTGTACTATGCTCCCCATCCCAACGCGTTTTGACCATATATTTGAGTTCTTCTAGAAAAAACATAGTAACATTGAAATCATCTATAACATAGATGGTACTTTCAAAAACAAAGCATGTTTTTTAACTAAAAAACATATTCAATAACTAAGATTATTTATATTTACCACTGATTTTTGCACGAAGGGCTCATGGCGACTGCGCCCGCTAAAGACACCGTTTTGATACATGGACTGGTACCACAAAGAAATGCTCTCAAACTCTTTGGGCAGATTAAAATTCCACAAATTCACCCCCCCTCCCCCTATAATTCAGAAACAAATACATTTAAAAACTGATAGTTAGTTTGAAATTAACCGCTTCAGCCCCAGAAGATTTTAATCCCCTTCCTGACCAGAGCACTTTTTACGATTTGGCACTGCGTCGCAGTTTTTATTTTTTGCGCTATAAGCAGAAAAAAATATTTTTGAAAAAAAAAGCAATATTCTTTACTTTTTGCTATAATAAATATTCCCCAAAAATATATTAAAAACACAATTTTTTACTCAGCTTAGGCCAATATGTATTCTTCTACATATGTTTGGTAAAAAAAAAAAAAAAAAAATCACAATAACCGTATATTGATTGGTTTGTGCAAAAACTAAATAGGGGATCTTTTTAATGCCATTTTTATTTTAAAAAAATGTATTAGTAATGGCGGCGATCTGCTATTTTTATTGTGACTGCGACATTATGGTGGACACATTGGACACTTTTGACACTATTTTGAGACCATTGTCATTTATACAGCGATCAGTGCAATAAAAATGCACTGATTACTGTGTAAATAACACCGGCAGAGAAAGGGTTAAAAACTAGGGGGCGATAAAGGGGTTAAGTGTGTCCTAGGGAGTGATTCTAACTGTGGGGGATGGGCTTCCACTCCCATGACATCGATCACTGCTCCCGATGACTGGGAGCAGTGATTTCTGTCATGTCACAAGGCACAAGGCAACAGGGAAATGCCTTTTTTACATAGGCACTTCCCCATTCTGCGGCTCCATGACACGATCACCGGGACACTGGCAGACATCGAGTCCCTGGGTCCCGCAGGTTCCGCTGGTCTGCTAGCCCCGCCAATTAAAGGGGACATACATGGTATGCCCATTTGCCCACCGCTTCCATTGTGAACATATATCGGTACTTGTACCATTTGTACCATCAGCTTGCTTGGTGTAGCTTCTTGGTAATTTTATTATATTTTATTTTCTGTTTGCCTATATTACTGTGTAATATCTTGGAAAATAATAAAAATTACATAAAAAATAAAAAAAATAAAAAAAAGGATATATAATAAGAAAAGGATATATGGTAGAGGATTAGAAATGGATCCCAATCAAAATAGCTATTCAGATTTGAATATAGCCCTCAGCTAAATTATGGTATATCGAAAATATAATATTATATAATATTAATATCCTAAGGAAAATGCATGTATGAACATTTACATATATCTTTATACAGTGTATATGTGTGATAGACAAAAAAATGTTACCCTGTGACACTGCGCTATCCAAACAGAAAAAACAAAGCTGCTATCACAATCACAAGGATATAAAACAGTGAATCATTAACAAATATTAAATCATAGTGTAGCGCTAAAGAACAAACTATTACATAGCAATATGTGATCATAAAATATTTTAACCAATCACAAAACTCATATAGTGTGCAAGAAATACACCTTAAGTGTATAATTCATAAGTGTATATAAAAAAAGTCCAAAGACAAAAAATAAAAAATAATAAAAGTCTCTGTATAAACGTTGATCGAATCCAAACGTGAGATAAAGGTCACCATCCACCTTCCTTAAATGAGACTAACATGCAGACACCATGTGGTATTCCCGTCACCTTTCAAGATAGAGGCTTACCAGATGTAATAGACCCACACGAATCTACACTCGGAGGGTCACACAGGCTTGTGTACTCGTATACGAGATTTTTAGACGTAGTATTTCCAGGAAAGTAGCGAATCAGACTGGATGTCTCGGCTAGTTGACAAATCCTTCAGCAGTAAAATCCAACTCAAATAGTATTGAACCCATACAAAGAGAAAATAGGGGCCACAATAGTGTAATTCCGTTTAAGAAAAATATTTAATAAAAAGGTAATAAACTTACATGTAACCAAAGAATCAAGCGCTTAGTCAGTAAAAACACGGGACTCCTGCTGTAGCACTGTTTTTACTGACTAAGCGCTTGATTCTTTGGTTACATGTAAGTTTATTACCTTTTTATTAAATATTTTTCTTAAACGGAATTACACTATTGTGGCCCCTATTTTCTCTTTGTATGGGTTCAATACTATTTGAGTTGGATTTTACTGCTGAAGGATTTGTCAACTAGCCGAGACATCCAGTCTGATTCGCTACTTTCCTGGAAATACTACGTCTAAAAATCTCGTATACGAGTACACAAGCCTGTGTGACCCTCCGAGTGTAGATTCGTGTGGGTCTATTACATCTGGTAAGCCTCTATCTTGAAAGGTGACGGGAATACCACATGGTGTCTGCATGTTAGTCTCATTTAAGGAAGGTGGATGGTGACCTTTATCTCACGTTTGGATTCGATCAACGTTTATACAGAGACTTTTATTATTTTTTATTTTTTGTCTTTGGACTTTTTTTATATACACTTATGAATTATACACTTAAGGTGTATTTCTTGCACACTATATGAGTTTTGTGATTGGTTAAAATATTTTATGATCACATATTGCTATGTAATAGTTTGTTCTTTAGCGCTACACTATGATTTAATATATGTGTGATAGAGATATCCTAAATATGTGGAAGAGAGTATACATATTACAGAATAGTATTCATCTCGATCTTCTCAATTTGGCCAGCTGAATCAAGGGTATCCAACACGTAAATCTAATCCAAAAAGGGAAAGTGGTAGACACACGGTAAAGATTTTCAACTTCCTATTCCCTTACCCAACAGGATGTAACACTTCTCAGTCTGGATCTTAACCACTTCCCATCCACGCTATGGCCGAAAGATGGCTACAGCGTGGGCTCACATTGCCGAGAGGACGTCCATGGATGTCCTTCTGTAATCGTGCTTCCTGCGGTGCACATTGAAACATATGTGTGATTGCTGTGTCCTTAGAATTATTGTGCCCTCTTCAGCCAGTATCTCACTTTCGTCTTCCCTGCTGCCATCCATATTGTGTTACCATTCGTTTATGGACCCTTGGCTTGTTCCTCGACTATACTTCTGCCTGATCCCAGCCTGCAACTACTTGTTACTGACCTTTGGCTTTTTTTACTGACTACGCTTCTGTTCGAACCTTACCTGCTTATCAGCTTCTGGACCCTGGCTTGCTCACCTCCTGGTTGGGTAATCCAGAGGACCACAACCTGGTGCTAACACACAGCAAAATCCATCTCCACCATCAGGAGCTCCTGTGAACACCGGTTAGTACTTACACTCCTCAACTCAGGTGAACTCACGTGATCTGCCAGGGTGTCCGCCTGTCCTGCTGGTAGGTGGTAGTCCTGCTACTGCTATAGCAACTGGTCTTCGAACCTGACCCCGATCATGACACCCACCCTCCCTCTGAAACAGTAGCCTAGTAAAAATGCTTACATACTGTTCATCAAGTCTGTACAATATTTCTGTCTATTGTTTATTAAATACTGCACTCTAATTTTTACTGACTGATGAAACTTGCCTATTCTTTCCCTCTGAAACAGCAGCAGTACATACAAAGTGTACACGAATAATGCTTTGGCGCTTGTTTTTGTTTCAATAGAACAGGAAGGTGACCACAATCATTATATATGCAAATGCTGATTGATTTATATAATGGTTAAAGTGTTACTAAAGTAAAATCAGTCTGCATATGCAGTGAAGCATGCTTGTTATACTCACTGTGGAATCTAAGTGGTTAATCCTCTGCATTGTGTAAAAAGGCTGTTTGATCCTGCCTTCTCTGATCCTCCCCTTCTTCCACAGTCCCCAATCCATCTGCTGATAGTACAGAGTCTTGGAATCATTCTGCACTTTCTCAGTTTGGTGTGCATAGACAGCTTTTTTGGGGAGGGTGCATGTGATCGACACAGAGCCAATCAGCACTCTCAAGACCAGGGGTCATGCAGCCTCATAGGACAGTCAGAGGAGAATGAAAACCCCCTCCTACAAGCTTTAGCTAGACACTGATAGAAGTCACCAGACTGCTATATACTGCTGATGAGAAAAGGTATTTAGCAGTTTCTATTTACTAAAATAATTTCATTTTCCATGTTCTGTGTACTATCGGAGACCAGATATAGTGAATGCAGGGTCCTGGGTTTAGTAACACATTAAATACAAACTCACACTTTGTATTTTATGCATCGGACTTAATATTTATTTATTTAGTTTTTTACCATTTAGCTGGATCCTCAAGAAGGGACGTAAGGTCCTGTGGAATTTTTAGGGAAACGGTAAGCTTTAAAGTGGTTGTAAACCCATTTTGAAAAAAAATAAAAAAATAAATAAAATAAATTAACACCTGCAAGACAAAGGCATAATGAGCTAGTACACATAGCATACTAGCTCATTATGTAATACTCACCTGAGATCGAAGCCCTCGCTGTGCTGCCCGTACACAGCACCGATCAGCGACATCACTCCCTGGGGGTTTATTCCGGGTATTCGCGGGAGTGACGTCATCGCGGCTCTGGCCAATCTCAACCCCGGAGCCGCGATGACGTCACTCCCGCCCATGCGTGAGGTAATTGCACACGCACTGAAGCAATGGCACATAGGTACCATTGCCTCAGTTTGTGTCAGTGTGCATGTGCTGATGACATCGGCACATGCAAATACAGGGGATATCTCTTAAACAGTGCAGGTTTAGGAGATATCCTGGGTAGCTACAGGTAAGTCTTATTATAGGCTTACCTGTAGCACAAAGTGGTCTGTAAGGGTTTACAGCCACTTTAACTTGCCTATAATTTATGTGTAATTATGGTCAATTTCAGTTTGGAAATGTTACTGCATTTTGACTGCAGTGCAATATAGAAAGAGAACTTTGAACTAAGAATCTGGATTAACTTTTTGGATGCTTTAAACAATATGGTGTTTATGAAAATTACAGAGCATATTTGTATAAAGTAGTGAATGGGACATTCGCCAATCTTATACTGCAGGTGTTTTTTAAATATCATATTCACAATTTTATAAATATAGATGTATATTCTGTAAAACAGGATTTTTTCCCGCTATACAGTTTATTTTAGCATATTGGAATTTAAGGGTGACTTTTTGTATATATATATATATATATATATTTTTTTTTTTGATTCATTTCGAACCCCAAACCGAAAATTTTACAGTTTCATAAGAATCAAAACTGTCCTCTAGGTAAAGAATGATTCTTGACACACACACACACACACACACACACACACACACACACACACACACACACACACACACACACACACACACACACACACACACACACACACACACACACACACACACACACACACACACACACACACACACACACACACACACACACACACACACACACACACACACTGTAAGGGGCATAGGCATTTGCTGATATACATCTTATGCCACGTACACACGTCCGGACTTTCCGTCAGACTAGGTCCGACGGTCTTCCCAACAGACTTTCGGCAGAGTTTCAACAGACTTTCTGAAGGAACGGACTTGGCCATACTCGAACGGACTAAGTTTTTTCCTTTGGAACGTGATGATGTAAACGGGACTAAACAAGGAAGTTCAACAGCCAGTAGCCAATAGCTGCCCTTGTGCGTATTTGGTCCATCGGACTAGCACACAATTTTAGTCAGTCGGAATTGAGTCCG
The DNA here is from genome assembly GCF_037356315.1 of Lithobates pipiens. NCBI lineage: Eukaryota > Metazoa > Chordata > Amphibia > Anura > Ranidae > Lithobates > Lithobates pipiens. The sequence goes on along the minus strand of NW_027507718.1, from coordinate 375,657,302 downwards.
CCGGATATGTTTGAAACATGTTCTATTTCTAGATCTGATTTTTTTATTTTTTGAAAAATGATCGGACTAGCCCACACACGATTAGATTCTCCAACGCACTTATCCCGTCAGTCCTAGTCTGCCAGAAAGTCCGGTCGTGTGTACGCAGCATTGCACTATCCTGCTAGCAAGTGCCTCATAATATACAGTATACATTCATTGTCTTGTTCACCCCCTGTATGCTCAATTACAAATGTGATATTTTGATAACTACATGCAAAACTGGTGTTTCTGAAAGAAACAAAATAGGCCACAATTATTTGATTGTCAAACTTCTTAGATAAAGCATGGAACAAAATGAACAACAAAAAATATGGGATTATTTAATTGAATTAGGTTTTCTTCATTTTTTTTTATAAAACCGTATATAAAGCTTATTTGATATCTGTGCTTCTCTTTGTATTGTCATGATCCAGATAAAACACAGCATACTTTTATCAGCCAGCTGCATATGTGCAGAGTTTCATTTTAATTAGCTTTAAGATTCTTAGCTTAGATTGCATAGCAGGGGTCCCTAATTATCTTCACAAGCCAATGATCGTCCCAAAATGTGAAGAGCAATTAAGGCAGCAGGTAGTTGGACGCCAACATTCAGTCATTTCGTTATGAGCAGGAGTTCCCAGATATGTAAAATGAACAATGCCGCAGCCAGTTATGGCACAGGAAAGTGCGCACTGATTGCCGTTCCAATAATTTAATGCTCGCGGCAAATCTAGCAAGAAGCTTACGCTAATATGAGAATTAAACTTCAAATTTTAGTTTACTCAGTAAGCCACTCCTTTATAATCCATGGAATTGTAATTGTTAACAGGATGATGTGTATAGTCTTTATATATGTTTTGGGCATAATAGTATCTTAAAAATTTAGGGAAATGTTTTTGCAAATTAATAATTACCAACTGCATCTGGTAAGTATTTCATTTTTATCTCAATAATACAAGCTAAGAATGACCATAAATTATGCATTTCTGCTTGAATATTACAGGGTACACACAAGATAAGTCTGTCTTTTGATCCTTTCTGTGATCTGACAGGGAATTGTCTTTTCTGGAATATATGTATAATATAACCCTCTCTGGCAAGATTCCTTGGCTGCACTTCAGGGGATTTGGCTGAGAATTGTATCAAAGTAGTAGTGGTAGAAATCTATGTGTTTAACAGCATTATCAGTATTAACACTTTCTGGACTAGATGTGAGTGATGCCTAGATACATAGGCCAACTTTAGCAGCATCTGCATGTGCCCACTAACTTGACAATAATCTATGACTAATTTGCATACCTAAATCATTTTAAGGATATATAACACTTTTATATGGTATGCTATTTTAGTAAAAACTCAGCTTTTTTATTTATTTATTTTAATTATAGACTGATAAAGGCAAAGTTTTTCTTCTATTTTTATTACAATTTTATTTAATTTTGTAAATGTATCAGACAATTACAGTATTAAACAGATAAACATTTCCACCTTCAGTTGCCAGTGCTATCAGCAAGCCTAGTGCTATCTGGAAGTGATTGTAAGCGATCACCTTGTAGAACAAATAATTAAGTTAAAAATAGAAATGAAATGCAAAACATTTTTGTACAGATATAAAAAAATATATAAATACCTTTTTTCCCCCCTTTTTTTATAAGTGATCAAATTCCCTGTGTTCTCAGCTGCATAAGAGCTTGGAGGGAGGGGGGGGGGGAGGAGAAGCTACTGTACACTGATCTGCTCATTGAATGGCTGTGCAGCACAAGTCTGATCATTGGAGGAGAGCATACTGAGTTCTCTAATGCCGCGTACACACGACCGGACTTAGGTCCGACAGACTTTCGACGGAGTTCTGACGGACTTTCCGAATGAACGGACTTGGCCACATACAATCACACCAAAGTCCGACGGATTTGAATGTGATGACGTACGACCAGTCTAGAATAAGGAAGTTCATAGCCAGTAGCCAATAGCTGCCCTCGCATCGTTTTTTGTCCGTTGGACTAGCACACACACGAGCGGATTTCTCGGTAGAAACTGGGTCCGGCGGAGTTCTTTCGGAAAAATTTGAAACATATTCCATTTCTAAAGTCTGTCAGACTTTTGCAAATCAAAAGTCCGCTGCAGCCCACACACGATCAAATAGTCTGCCGGAATCATTCCGTCAGACTTTTGATGTTGAAAAGTCTGGTCGTGTGTACGCGGCATTACTCATACTGAGTTAGAGAACTGAAGTGTGCTCTTCTTGTTAGTGTGGTCAGTTTATAATAAGAAAGCAAGGAGACCTGAAAGACCACCAGAGATTTCACACAAAGGAAGCAATATAAGAACAGGAAACTTTCTCATAAAGTAATTGGTACAGCAGGCACATATCAGGATTATGAAGTGTTGGGGTAACAAATGCTTTAAAACTTATTTTGTCCAAAAATTTACCAGCCTGCATGGGATCACTATGTCCTAGCTGACATCATAGAAATATCATCTGGAAATGCTCTGATTGGCTTCAGATCCTCATTTTGGACTGGAGCTGTCAGTGACACTGGAGCTTAAGAGCCATCAGACCTTCAAAATTGTCAGCTGGTGTCTCTTAACGGGAGGATTTTTTTAAACTTGTTTTCAGTACAGTACATATACAGATTGTGGGTGGGAACGGATTGGGCTGAGTGTAAAATGGCAATGGGCCTTCAACTGAACCTTTCATACACCTTATTCTTTGAAAACTTTGGAGTCCTTGGAGTTTGCAGAAAATATTTTAGGTGCAACTAAATTTTCGTGCAGACCAGAGGCATAACTTGACACACTAGGGCCCTAATGCAAGCTATAAATTAGCTTATAGCTTGCAGCTAACATGTGATAGGGCGGCACAGTGGTATAGAGGTTAGCGCTCTCACCTAGCAGTAAAAAGGCTTGCTGGTTCGTATCCCAACCACGACACTACCTGCCTGGAGTTTGCATGTTCTCCCTGTGCCTGCGTGGGTTTCCTCCGGGGTACTCTGGTTTCCTCCCACACTCCAAAGACATGCTGGTAGGTTAATTGGCTTCTGTCCAAAACTGGCCCTAGTGTATGAATGTGGGTTGGGCACCTTGGATTGTGGGCTCCTTGAGGGTAGGGACCAATGAGAGTGTGTGATGTATGTGTAAATTGATGGTGCTATATAGGTACACCTTACATAAAAAAAATATAATAATATAATTGGATGAGCATCTTAATGAGATGCTATGTACAGGGATAGGGATAATTGTAGATACCCACACTCTCTCAGGTTGAACTGGATGGACTGGTGTCTTTATTCAACCTTACTAACTATGTAACTATGTCATTGCTTCCTGCACCTATACCTTGCACAGTATCCCCATCTCTTTGTGAAGACTGTTATGGGGGGCAGGTCAATCTAAAATCAAATTCTGACTTTAGGTCTACTTTAAATCTGTTAATATTCTGTATGTAAAGTGGCTCCCATTAACATATGATTGCAATTACTAAAATGGCAATTATTTTTAAGACCACAGTAATTGAATAAAAAAAAAAAGGATGTAAGGAAGAAATAATAGCGATTAATTAGCAGCCTGTTTACTGGCTCCTTTGGGTGCCAAAAAATAAATAAATATGTAAACAGATGTGTAGCTTTATCCATCCTAACAACTGAATTTTAATCAGTTTTGTAGTGACTAATAAAATGCAAGTACTTATTCTCTCTGTTGTGTTTTCCTTAAACTGACTCCTGATGGGCACGCATATTACAAGCTATTCATGCAGTGTGTTAGGTTGCACATAAATAGGCAGGTGTTTAATTCACAATGACGGGAGATCAAAGATTTGTCTGCCCATTGATCATCAATCTGCTGTGCCACTGAACTTGTACAACTTTTCTTCTTGGTTTGATTGGCATTTGAATGTGTCATATCCAACATGTTGAAAAAGCTCAGCGGGTGATAAGAGCACTTCTGGTTTTTGCTAGGGTGATCCTGTCCTCCCCAGTTATCACAAGTGATGCTCAACTTTGTCACATCTCTTTTGAATTAAAAATCATGCCATGTGTGGGCACTTATAGATTATAAATTATAGTCAGCCTCATGTTAATGCAGAATGAGTCATACTTAGGTTTGTCTGTCTGTGTCAGGAGCAAAAACTGCACAAGCTAGAGCAAATCAAAATTACGATCCTCTGGATAAAAATATATGCAAATTTCGGTTAGCCGAGACAATATTCGGTTTGTGTTTTTATTTTTATGAATAAAGCAGAAATGGTATACAATTCTTATCTCAACAAAAATCTATGCTTAGTGAGAAAAGAAAATAATATCTATACAGCAAAATGTATGGAAAGACTAACAATGTTTGGCCACATAAAAAAGCCAGCCATTTTCCCTCCGTGGTGTCATGTGACTTGTTAGTGTTACAAGGTCTCAGGTGTGTTCAATTTGGTGTTATCGCTCACACTCTCTCATACTGGTCACTGGAAGTTCAATGTGGCACCTCATGGCAAAGAACTCTCTGAGGACCTGAAAAAAAGAATTGTTGCTCTACATAAAGATGGCCTGAGCTATAGGAAGATTGCCAAGACCCTGAAACTGAGCTGCAGCACGGTGGCCAAGATCATACAGCGGTTTAACAGGACAGGTTCCACTCAGAACAGGCCTCGCCATGGTCCACCAAAGAAGTTGAGTGCACATGCTCAGCATCATATCCAGAGGTTGTCTTTGGGAAATAGACGTATGAGTGTTGCCAGCATTGCTGCAGAAACAATTGTGAATAAAATGTGCATTTATTTAATTGTTTTGCATTTGAACTGCAGTTTTGAACAGAGATTCGGATGGGGGATGTAAGATGTATTAATGGACTACAAGGGTGGAGACATCACCATACTTGTGTTTCTTTGAGAAGTGCCTCTGCCATCTCCTTCCAAATTCAAATATTGTCAGGAAATGGTGGGTCGTAGGGAGAACACCTGGATTCTGTAAAAGTGGGGGCTGTTTGAGAGTGGGGGTTGCAGATTGTGGCCATATTTCATGTGGCACCCTAAATATGGGAGTCATATAAAACATGGTCATATGCAGTGGCAGCCGGTGGGTTCTTCTTTTTAGGGGGGCGGCAAACAAACACCCCCCGGCGGAATGGCACAGTGTGAGCACCCCCAGCCGGGTGGCGCGGCACTGAAAGCACCTATCCCCCCCCACAGGTGGTCCTGCACTTACCGACTCGTGTGGTGGGCTGTGCTGTCCTCTCCTCCTCTCCTGGAGTGCGGGCAGTGGTGGCTCCAGTGTCCACTCTTCAAGCTTCCTCCGCCATGTGTCACCTCTTCCGCCAAAGCGCTAGGCATCCAATAGGATCGCCTGACGTTTTGGCCAATCGGTAAACATGTCTCACAACCTGCCTCCTGTTTGGCAGTGAGGAGCTTTAGTCTTAAAATAGTGAAAATTCATTCTCCATTGTCACACAACTGGGTGGGCTCAGAGCGCAATGCTCTGTGCTCCGAGTCAGCCCTTTTTGAAGCCTATTAGAGCCTCTGGCTCTAATCGGGTGCTTTAAAAAAAACAACTGCCCCTTACTGGAATCCATAGTTCGGTGCCTTGATTTGCAGATTGGGTGCCGGATGCATGGATAGGGGAGGCGGCGCCCATGCGTCCTCTATGGACGGGCTGCCACTGATTATATGGTCATAAAGATAGACATGTTCTTCCTTTCCTTCCAAGACTCGGCAATTAAACCCCTGGATACTATAGACATGTATCTGATATTTTTTCTTAAAGACTCTTTTTTTTTCATCTTTTTTTCTTCTTATGGAAATGCATAGGGGGAGAATTTGAAAATGTCCCTTTTTCAGAAATTATTGAAGAAAATTTTGATGCCATTGGATCAGAGTGAAGACCAGGCAACTACTATTTTAAAGTACATGCAAACTCTAATTGGATGACATTTAGTTTGCTAAAGTAACATCATAACCAATTTGGCAAGTTTTGACAAGTTTTTTTTTTTTTCATAATACACTCTTTTCATCTTCTTTTTTTTTTATCCTTTTTTTGCATTTAAGTGATTCTGATCTCCTACAACTTCTTTCAACCCTTCCTGTCCAAATGTATTTGCTCCAGCATTGGCTGTACATCATTACTCTGGATCAGCTTCTTGTTAGTGAAAGCGGTGGACCATGCCAAGACAACGGGGTTGATTTACTAAAACTGGAGAGGGCAAAATCTGGAGCAGCTCTGCATAGAAACCAGTTAGCTTCTAGTTTGTTTTTTAGAGCTTAATTGAACAAACAGAAATAAGAAGCTGATTACACAGCCGCTCCAGATTTTGCACTCTCCAGTTTTAGTAAATCAACCCCAATGTGTCAGAACTGTGGCTTGTAGTCTGCACTAGAGGTACATGTGACAGGATGAAAACACAGGGCCACAAATCGAAAAGAGTTGTTATCAGACCAAAGAGAACTAGGTATTTTTAAAATAAAAGCTGCATATTTAAAAAGCTGAAAAGCAGCTTCAAAAATCACATTAATGTGGTAAAGATTATGTAAGATTTTAGTGATTGGGTTCACATATATTTTAAATTGGACCTTCCATTGCAAACAGGAGTTCTGCTTTTTCTTTACCAGCCCCTGTCTACTGTAAGTGGCTTGACTACAAAAACAAAAAAAAAAAACTCACCCTGACCGCTAACACTTCCTGAAGGCACAGATGGTGTCTATAGGGGTTGATTTACTAAAGGCAAATCCACTGTGCACTACAAGTGCACTTTGAAGTGCAGTCGCTGTAGATCTGAGAGGAAGATCTGAAATGAGTGGAAGCTCTGCTGATTTTATCATCCAATCATGTCCGAGCAAAAAATGCTGTTTTTTAATTTTCCTTGCAAGTCTCCCTCAGATCTACAGTGTTTGCACTTGCAGTGTAAAGTGGATTTGCCTTTAGTAAATAAACCCCTAGGTCTCATAGAAGAGCTGGGAGCTTGAACATTTGTAAAAATGAACTCTTGCAATGGGCTAGGAGTGCATTCACGTAGGATTTTTTTAAGTCCCCAGCTTTGACAAGAGACATGGTGGTGCCACCCATGTCTCGCTTAAGTGTAGAAGGCCAGGGCCCAGGTAAGCATGTTTTTTGGCAAGTTACTTGTTTACAATTTGTTTTATAAAGCCGTGTGTGTGTGTGTGTGTGTGTGTGTGTGGGGGGGGGGGGGGTTTGGAGGCTGGATTTTCTTTATCTTTGCCATGGAAGGTTCGCATTTTAAGCCAGTTCACATCAGAATGCATTCCCTGCACTGCACTTAAAACACACTGCCTTTGTGACCTGCTGTAGATGACAATATATTCTTACAAACCCCAAACGTGGATTGCAAATGCAGTGCACCACCAAATAGCATGGTATTGCAGTATCATGCGCTTTGGTGCAGCACATTACTGCATGTCCGATTTTTTTTTGTGTTATCCGATGCAATTTGCAGTCCATTCAAATGCACCGCATGGAAACCTGCAGGAGTCCCACAGAAACGCAGTCAGGTGTTGAACGACCTCCATGGAAGAAAAGTTTGCAAAAGCAGCCATCACATTCTGTCACTATAGGTGTTCCTTAATATGCAGTGAAATATATAACATACGTTTTCTATTAATATCAATCTCTGTTGATGTTTATGAAGAGATGACAGTTTACAATGTATATATTTCTGAAATGTTCAACTTATTTATTACTATTTATTACTATTTTATTTGATTATCAGGGTCATGTCGCCCCAAACTCTCCAGCAACTCTATTGCTTTGGGGGACATGTTGAAAACACTCACCTGCTTGCTGGTGGTCTTGCTACATTTTTAGCAGCGAGGAAGTGACACCTTGCTGCCAAAGCTAGGGAAAAAGAGACACATACAAATTTACAGTTTTTGTAATGCAAAAGCAATTGTGAGGCTACATTGCTCTCTAGTGGAACATTTCATTATTACAGCTTCAGGGATTCAATAAAGATAGGAAGCATTTCATTTTTGCTGAATGATGTCTTGATCTTGTACTGTGCAGTAATACAGCTTGAGGGAATCTTTATTACCAATACCTACAGTACATGTATTTGTGATACAAGTAAAATAAAAAAATGTAAAATAAAAAGCAAAGAGTAAAATAGAATTGCCAATATGTGTTAACATATATATATATATATATATATATATATATATATATATATATATATATATATATATATATATATATATATATATATATATATATATATATATTATATATTATAGTGTGTCATTTTTGTATATAGTGAAGTGTATCATAGTGTAGTGCAGACACCATAGTTGCTCATTACAAGCAGATTGTAATGGGCAGTCATACAGTAATTGTGCTTTAGTGCTCTACTGTTTCATTGTAAATCTATCAGTGTGTTCACGCTGGAGGAAAAAACAAAAATGGCTATATAATTTTCTCAGCAACTAATTAGCTTAAATAATTATTGGTGTATAACCACCAAGAGAATATGTGGAAATAAAATATTTTGATAAATGCTATTTGCTATGTAAAAATGTGAAAGGTGCAATTAACAGATATCACAATATACGTGGTCGATAGGCATAGATATGTATACGTATAGATGACAGATATGATAATAACATAAAATACATAACCACTGGATATACATGTTGCTGTAACAATAAGATAATTGTGGATTTTGTGTACGTGGTGTAAATAATGTGCTTACAGTACTGGCAACAGGCTAAGCAACTATAAAAAAAAAAAATACTACTTTTAAGAAGGAGGAATTTGAATCAGGAACTAATCTTTTATAATTAGTACCTCTCAGGAGCATTAAAGCTGAAGTTTAGGTATGGGCTTTTTTGCATAGTTACGTGTAATTTTCCTTGTTCCATATCTGGCCAATGCCTATAAAAGTTGGAAATTATTGTCGAAAACACTGCAACCACAGTGATCGCCAGTACCTTCTGGGTCCCATGTCAAGCAGCTGCCCTACTGCTTAGTGCAAGTGCAAGGTCTCCCAGGTGATGCCATCGACCAAAAATGGTCAGTATAGCTGGGTCAAATGGGTGTCAGAGACAGAACTGAGTCACATTACCTTATACTCACAGAAACTACTGCTGTTGTATTTCACTCAGACCAAAAACAGACTATTAGGCAAGTATTCCTTTGTTATAAACATTTTGCTACAGCTGTCCATAGCTTCTTGAGTGTGGATCTAAATCCTTTTGGTATTATCTCACATGCACAGTGACAGTTAGCTAGGTCTGTGCTACTGTATGTGTGTAGTGATCACATTCCAGTATATCAGTAGTAAATTAACCTTTTTTTTTTTAAATAGAGTTTATATGCAGCTCCTGGTGCCTGCTGGTCTGGGATTCTATAGCTAATTTTACCTCAGGGCTGAATAAACAGCATAAGTTGGAACCAGGTTAGTCATCTGACGGCCAGTTGGTAGTTAGAGATCCAGTTGCATGACAGATTAGAAGCTACCAGGGACTAAGACACAGAGTAGTAGATAGGCTGTCTCTGTGTTCCAGTGCCACACAATGTTTTCTACTGGTGGAAAGCTGTGTTCCAGGCAGGTTGGACAATGGCTGGAGGGTCTGCCATCATTGCAGGTTTTCTTTTCAGTTCGCTGACACCAAGACTGACACAGCATTGTGATAACCCTCAGGGACTCCTGCAACTGAATTTTGCTGCAACATTCATCTGCAGGTATCTCTAAAGCCCCGTACACACGAGCGGACTTTTCAACATCCAAAGTCCGACGGACTGAGTCCGTCAGACTATTCGATCGTGTGTGGGCTGCAACGGACTTTTGACTCGCCAAAGTCCGAAGGACTTTAGAATATGGAACATGCTTCAAATTTTTCCGAAGGAACTCCGCCGGACCCGGTCCCTTCGAAAAATTTGCTTGTGTGTATGCTATTCCGACGGACTAAAACCGACGCTAGGGCAGCTATTGGCTACTGGCTATGAACTTCCTTATTCGAATCCAGTCGTACGTCATCACATTCGAATCCGTCGGAGTTTAGTGTGATTGTGTGTGGCCAAGTCCGCTCAGCCGAAAAGTCCGTCAGAACTCTGTCGGAACTCCGGCAGAACTCCGACGGAACTCCTTCGGAAGTCTGTCGGACATAAGTCCTCTCGTGTGTACGGGGCTTTATAATAACGATGTATATGTGAAAAAGGGGGGGGGGGGGATTGGGACTTTATTTGAAGCATGCGGGTGTAAATAAATAGATAAATGGATGGGTAAAATTGATATTTAATGATTCATAAACAAGGGATATTATGGTAATAATATATATCTCAGAATCCAGTTAGATTTATAAATGGTAATAGATAATCGAATAATATTCATGATTATAGACAATTGTAATGCAAGATTATGCCAATATGACCTGGGGCCTCTCTAATCCCCATCATTAATGGTAAACCACAATATAGTGATACATAGTCCAATGAATGTCATGTATATACACACACAGATGCTACACGGTAACACCCAATATATCTAAGGCCACATTTATCCCTATTGTTATTAATAAATACATAAAAAAGTCAAACCATCCTATAGGAAATCAATATAAAAACCCATGAGACCTATTACCAAAGGTAGTATGCATAAAAATATTAGAATGGGCATATTAATAAAGCACAGCGTCTGTAGATTGATGCATTTCATTGCTTGAGCCAATCTTTAGGAACGAGGCACGTGATCTGGATCTATGGTAAATAAAAATCGTAATTGTATTTATACCTAAAAAATTGGGCATGATTGGTAGTTGGCAACAATGGGATTGATATAAAAATCCCCCTAAGGTGTGTTACTTACAGGGTATATGCGTATTGATGGTAAGGTACTGGGGACCATGGATAACCTGGGGGGGGGGGGTCATTTCTGTGGTGACACTCCAAAGCTGTGGTGGCACGCCAAACAATGTCGAACAATGCAGGACGGCATCCAAGGTGGCTGTGTGTCAATTATAATCCTTGTGTAGTTAAGTTGGTAAATAGGCCAATCAATTGGGGCATCTGAGAAATAATATAGTAAAGGTATGAGTCAATGTGCAGAGTGGCCCAAACACAAAGGTTGGACAATGGCTGGATGGTTTCCCCATCATTGGAGGTCTTTTCAGATCATTGACACCAAGACTGACGCTGCATTGTGATCACCCTCAGGGACCATTGTAACTGACTTTTGCTGCAACATTCATCTGCAGGTATCTCTAATAATAACTATGTATATACCTGGGTATATGTACACAATTCCATCAGGACTCCTGTTGGGTTCTTTGTTGGTATTACCTATTTGTACCTTGGATGTACTATTATTATTCTTTTAATATATAAAGCTCTTACTATTTCCATAATGGTGTCTATAATAAAAATCTACTATAATACCATTCACTCTAGACCTGATAAACACAGACCATTTATCTCCCTTAAAAGGACCAGAACACTAACTAAGTTCTCAACAATGCTATGATATGTTCAATTTGTGCTCAAGATAAGTGGACTTTTTGGTGTTTTATTGTTCTGGCTTTAAATTGGTTCCAAATGTTGGAATTAGAAAAAAATAAATAAACAATAACGAACATGTTATACCTACCTGCTCTGTGCAATAGTTTTGCAGAGAGCAGCCCGGATCCTCTTCTTTTTGGGTCCCCTGCCGGTGGCCCTGAATCCTCCCCTGCAAAGTGTCCCCAGTAGCAAGCCACTTGCTATGGGGCACTCGAGCAGGCTTGTTCCTGAGCTATGCTCCTGGAATTGGACATTAGACATGTGTAATTCATTTAGTTCTGAATTTGTTTGTTTTTTGACGAAATTCAACAAATTAATTCATTCGGAAATATTCTAAATAACGAAAACCCATTTAAAGCGGGAGTCCACCGGGACTCCGCGTTTTTTTTTTTTTTTAAAAGCCAGCAGCTACAAATACTGCAGCTGCTGACTTTTAAATAGTGACACTTACCTGTCCAGCGCGCCCGCGATGTCGGCACCCGAAGCCGATCGCTCGCTCGTCTATCGGGTCCTGCCGCCGCCATCTTGGGTATGGGAATCAGGAAATGGAGCCTTTCGGCTTCATTTCCCGGTTCCCTACTGCGCATGCGCGAGCCGCGTGGTGCAATCCGGACGGTCCCCGCTGCCTCTGGGAGCTGTGTGTTTCCCAGCAGGCAGCGGGGCACTTGCTGAAGGGGGCGGGCGCTTGCGGAAAGGGGCGTAACGTACGCCCCTTTCCGCAGAGAGCTAGCCCGGAAGTGGGTGCAGTTACCTGGATTATCCAGGTAACTGCACCCCCCTCCCCCCTGAAATATGCCGATTGTGGCGCCGGAGGGGGGGGATTCCGATGAGCGGAGGTCCATTTTAGGGTGGACCTCCGCTTTAACCACTTCAATAAAGGACATTTATACACCCTTCTTTTCCAGACAAATTTTTAGCTTTCAGTGCTCTCACACTTTGAATTACTCAGTCATGCAACACTGTAACCAAACAACATTTTCATCATTTGTTTTTTCATACAAATAGAACTTTCTTTTGGGGGTATTTAATCACCACTGGGTTGTTTTCATTTTTTGCGACAAATTTTGAAAAAAGAACACTTTTTTTTTAGTTTCTATGATTAAAACTTCGAAAATATAGTAATTTTTGTTCATAAATTTGGACCAAAATTTATACGGCTACATCTCTTTGATAAAAATAACCCAAATTAGTGGATATTATTTAGTCTCTGTGAAAGTTATAGAGTCTACAAGCTATGGTGCAAATCATTAAAAATTGATCACACCTGATCACGCCTGATGCACTGTCTAGACGGCCTGTCTAATTTCTTGACCCATTTTTGAAAAGTGGACAGTCAAAGGTATATTTAGCAAGAGGCATGGTGAGTTTTTTGAAGTTGTAATTTTTTCCCACAATCCTTGGGAAAATTAAGAATTTTTATTTTATTTTATTTTTTTCACAAAATTGTCATATAACAAGTTATTTCTCACACACAGCATATGCATACTTCCAATTACCCCCCAAAATACATTCTGCTACTCCCCCCGTGTATGGCAATACCACATGTGTGTGACTTTAACAAGCCTGGCCACACAGAGAGGTCCAATATGCAGGGAGCACCACCACCCATTACATTTGTGAAGGCCCTGGAGCCCCAGGACAGTGGAATTACCCACAAAATGACCCCATTTTGGAAAGCAGACACCCCAACATCTATTCTATGAGGCATAATGAGTCTTTTGAATGGTTCATTTTTTTCCACAAGTCTTCGGAAAACGTGGAAAATAAAAATTAAAACGTATTTGTTTTTACACAAAGTGGTCAGTATATAAGATATTTCTAACTCAAAGCATGTGTATAGCAAACATGACACCTCAAAATACATTCTGCTACTCCTCCTGAGTATGGTGATACTACATGTGTGAGACTTTTATACAGCCTGGCCACATACAGAGGCCCAACATCCAGGGAGCACCATCAGGTGTTCTAGGAGCATAAATTACACCTCTAATTTCCTAATGACCTATTACACTTTTGAAGGCCCTGGAGCACCAGGACAATGGAATTACCCACAAAATGACCCCATTTTAGAAAGCAAACACCCCAACATCTATTCTATGAGGCATAATGAGTCTTTTGAACGGTTCATTTCTTTACACAAGTCTTCAGAAAACGTGGAAAGAAAAAGAAAATCTTTTTTTTTCTTTACACAAAGTTGTCGATTTATAAGATATTTCTAACATATAGCATGTGTATATGTAAAATTACACCCCAAAACACATTCTCCTACTCGTCCTGAGTATGGCGATACCACATGTGTGAGACTTCTACACAGCCAGTCCACATAGAGAGGCCTAACATTGAAGATGGGCTGATGACAGGTACTCGGGTACTCTGATGGCCTGGGGACAGGTACTCAGGTAATTTGATGGGCTACAGATAGGTACATGGGTACTCTGATGGACTGGTGACTGGTACATGGGTACTGTGATGGGTGCTGACAGGTACTTAGATGGGCAGCGACGGGTACTCAGATGGGCTGTGGCAGATACTCGGGTACTCAGATGGGCTGTGACAGGTACTCAGGTACTTTGATGGGTGGTGACAGGTACTCTGATGGGTGGTGATAGGTACTTTGATGGATGATGACAGGTATTCTTTATTGGGGGGGGGAATCAGTGTGTGTTAGTGTGTACTGCAAGCGGTAACGATATGTTACCGCAATCTCCTTCTCACACGCGATCGGTGTGTGAGGAGGACAACCAGGTAACATCTCGTTACCGCGGTTTATGACATTCTGTGACCTGCTGTTATTGGACACAGTCGGTCACGTGTTAAAGAACCAATTTCATTGGCTGTTTATTGCGATCTGGGTTGGGTTGTGTCAGGGGGACAAGCCACATCCCCGATCGCCGCTCTGTACGTGCCCTAGGGGCGTGCATGAGCGCCGTGCACGCGGGCAATACATGTGACTGGCTGTGATTGGATACAGCTGATCATGTGGTAAAATGCAGGTATGGTGAAAAATGTGCTAGTATGATGACTATACCATAAATAGGGTGAGAGATAAAAATGAGGGTGTTAATATTGAACAGAAACACATAAAATAAATAAGGATTAACACATAATGAATGTGAGACCAAACTCAGAAAAAATTAGACAACTCCTAGATCAAAACTCCCTACTGACGAGAATAAAATCCAAGAAGAAAAAAATGTACACAATTTACACACTACTCTCACCCCCACAAGCAGTTTTCCCGTAGAGATCACCAATTTGTATGTGAATACCTCCCCTTGTATACTGAATTCTTCTTTAATCCCAAGTGCTTGGTCGGACCACAATGCGGTCATGACTACCTTCTCTTCTCTAATCCCAAAATCTAAACATAGATCTTGGTGCATAAATGACAATTTATTAGCAAATCCAACTTACAGACAAACTTTAGAAACTACCATTCAAGATTATATCTCTAATAATTCATCCACAGGCACTAATCCCCTAACGTTATGGGAGGCTCTAAAACCAACTATTTGGGGAGTCTGTATAAGTCAAACATCTCATAATCCTAAAACAAAATGACAACTACATAAACAACTTGAAGATGCCTTCTATAAAGCCTCTGAAAATTTCCAAAATAAACCTTCTTCATCAACTAAACTTGATTATAATAAAGCCAAATTAGAACTGGATCTCTTTCTAACGGACCCGGCAGTGCAGGTCCTTAGGAAATCAAAACATATTCTTTACATGAAGGCAAACAAACCAAACACATTCTTAGCCCTACAACTACGGAGAACTGAACACATTCCAAAACCAATAAGACTTAAAATAAATGCAAATACTTATACTAGGACCCCACTGAAAGTACTCAACAAATTTGGCAGGAAACTCATAACATTATATAAAAACACACATAAATTTGATCAAAAACAATTTGATACTCTACTATGATCCATCCAACTTCCTACCCTCCCCACTACCCATCAGGAAATACTAGATAAACATATAACTGATTTGGAAGTCAAAGAAGCAATTAAAACCCTTAAATTACACAAACGTAGAGACGCCCAGATGGCTTTTCAGCCACCTACTATAAACGATTTATTACCCTACTCTCCCCATTAATGACTGCCACTTTCAATTCTCTCTTGGAAGGAAATTCCTTCCATACAGAATCATTATATGCATCTATAGCTATGATTCCTAAACCACATTCTGATGATTCATCCTGGTCCAATTATAGACCAATCTCAATATTAAACTTGGATGTCAAAATACTAGCTAAGATCCTCGCTAATCGTCTAAATCCAATTATAGGAACCCTAATACAAGGGTATTGGCGTGTGCCCATGTGCACTAGCTGTGGCGCATCTGCGTGTGCCTGCCATTGTCACACACCTGTGTAAGCGCATGCGCACGGGAATTCGCCGGGCACGACTGTAACGGTTTCTGGCAGGATTGCTTCTCTGACATCCATCCTCCTTCTCCGCCTGACTTAATGCTGATCTTGCGCGAGCCCATCAATTTTATGTATCTGACAAAATCACACCCTTTCCTACACTTTGTAATACCCACAACTTACCACATAATGAAACTTTTAGATATTTACAAATTAAGAATTTCCTGTCACAATATTCTCCCTCAAATTTGACATCTCCTAATTTTAGAATCTTTGAAAGATCTTGTACAACAGACCCCCCATAGACGAGGACTCATCTCAGATTTATATACTCAGCTACTCTTGCACATAACATCATCCCCCCATCCTACACATTTAAATGGGAGAATGAGTTAAATCTCCAACCTGACACATTAGATTGGACTCAAATTTGGCTGGCTACAAAGTCAGCTTCTCCAAACATTGTAGCCATTGAAATGAACTACAAGGTTCTTACTAGGTGGTATCTAGCTCCTGCAAGAATATCCAAGTTTATTCACCAATATCCTTCCCAATGCTTTGGAGGCTGTTGTGACCCTGGTACCCATATTCATATTTGGTGGACCTGTCCCATTGTTCAAACCTTTTGGTCAAAAATATTTAATATACTTTCTACGATGTTTGCAATAAACATATTACCTGATCCACTGGTGGCCCTTTTAGCTAGTTGCCGACTGCTAGCCATCAAATATGACGTCATATGATGTCCTCCCATTGAAACGTGAAATTGCGATTGTGTGCGCACATCCCTGTTCCTTCGGTGGCGGCGTGTCACGGAGACACCGCTCGCCACCGAGGGGGGTAACAGCATTGGGTATGGCTGTTTACCACGTGATCGCCCGTGATGAAGTCACGGCCGATCACAGATAGTTCCACCCCCACTGTGCACGGCGTATGCGCGATATCGCGAGCGCACTGAGCGTGCACGGTGGTGGGAACACTGCTCATCACCGACGGTGGTAAACAGCCATTGGCCGGCTGTTTACCCAAGTGATCGGCTGTCATCCTTTCACAGCCGATCACTAAATGTAAACAAACCGCGGTAACGAGATGTTACCGGGTTCTCCTCCTCACACACCGATCGTGTGTGAGGAGGAGATTGCGGTAACATCTCATTACCGCTTACAGTGTACACCAACACACACTGATTGCCCCCCCCATAAAGAAGACCTGTCACCACCCATCATAGTACCTGTCACTCACAGTCCATCAGAGTAACTGAGTACCTGTCACAGTCCATCAGATTACCCAAGTACCTGTCACAGTCCATCAGAGTACCCGAGTACCTGTCACAGTCCATCAGAGTACCCGAGTACCCGTCACAGTACATCTGAGTACCCGTCACAGTCCATCTGAGTACCTGAGTACCCATCACAGTCCATCAGAGTACCCAAGTACCTGTCACAGTCCATCAGAGTACCTGTCACAGTCCATCAGAGTACCTGAGTACCTGTCACAGTCCAACTGAGTACCCGAGTACCCATCACAGTCCATCAGTGTACCCAAGTACCTGTCACAGTCCATTAGAGTACCTGTCACAGTCCATCAGAGTACCCAAGTACCTGTCACAGTCCATCAGAGTACCTGTCACAGTCCATCAGAGTACCTGAGTACCCGTCACAGTCCATCTGAGTACCCGAATACCCATCACAGTCCATCGGAGTACCCAAGTACCTGTCACAGTCCATCAGAGTACCTGTCACAGTCCATCAGAGTACCTGAGTACCTGTCACAGTCCATCTGAGTACCTGTCACAGTCCATCAGAGTACCTGTCACAGTCCATAAGAGTACCTGTCACAGTCCATCAGAGTACCTGTGACACTCCATATGAGTACCGGAGTACCTGTCACAGTCCATCAGAGTACCCGAGTACCTGTCACAGTCCATCAGAGTACCCAAGTACCTGTCACAGTCCATCAGAGTACCCGAGTACCTGTCACCAGCCCATCAGAGTACCTGAGCACCTGTCACCAGCCCATCAGAGCAGCCGAGTACCTATTTGCAGCCCATGTCTCATAGAATATACGTTGGGGTGTTTGCTTTCTAAAATGGGGTCATTTTGTGGGTAATTCCATTGTCCTGGTACTCCTGGACCTTCAAAAGTGTGATAGGTAGGAATGAAATGACGTGTAATTTATGCTCCTAGCTCGCCTGAAGGTACTACTTCAATGTTCGGCCTCTCTATGTGGCCAGGCTGTGTAAAAGTATCACACATGTGGTATCGCCATACTCGGGAAGAGTAGCAGAATGTATTTTGGGGTGTAATTTTTGCTATATACATGCTATGTGTTAGAAGTATCTTATAAATTGACAACTTTGTGTAAAAAAAAAATGCGTTTTCATTTTTTCCACATTTTCCAAAAACGTCTGGAAAAAAATTAACTGTTCAAAAGACTCATTCTGCCTCACAGATTATACGTTGGGGTGTTTGCTTTCCAAAATGGGGTAGTTTTGTGGGAACTTCCATTGTCCTGGTGCTCCAGGGCCTTCAAAATTGTAAAAGGTGGTTGAGAAATGAGATGAGCCATTTTTGCTCGTAGAACACCTGAAGGGGCTACTTCAATTTTGGTCCTCTGTATGTGGTCATGCTGTGTAAAAGTCTCACACATGTGGTATCGCCATACTCGGGAAGAGTAGCATAATGTATTTTGGGGTATAATTTGTTGTATGCATATGCTGTGTGTGAGAAATAACCTGATAATATGACAATTTTGTAAAAACAAAAAAAAAAAAAAAAACGTAATTTTGCAAAGAATTGTGGGAAAAAATGACAACTTAAAAAAAACTCACCATGCTTAACGAAGCCATCCTTTCTGACTCAGCGGTGGAATCAGAGGTGGCAAAGGCCATAGACAACTATTTCAATTTAAACGAACTTCCTGAAACACCCCCCTCTATAATCTGGTCAGCCCATAAACCAGTCCTGAGAGGAATACTTATTAGTATTGCCTTAACCAGGAACAAGATTCATAGACAGAAAATCGTGGACTTTTCCCGTGAACTGGACCGCCTCTACAAATCTCCAGATTCCTTGCTAGTAGACTCCACTAGGGAGGCTATAAATCAGAAACGCCTTGAATTAGACTCCCTCCTGTCCACCAAGGTAGAAAAAGCTCTTAGATGGTCTAGGGCCAAATACTTACTACATAATAATACTTCCTCCACTTTATTTGCAAGGTTGAAGTTGAATCAGTCTACCAGACCCCCTCATGTCTACAAATTAGCCACAGAAACAGGCCAAGTCATCTCACACCCAAAAGAGGTCATCAGGATCTTTGAACAATTTTACACAGACCTGCTCCTTCAAAGCAATCCACGCCCGTGGTAGAAGACGTTTCTTGGTTTCAGGATATTCCTATCCCCACCCTTTCCCCCTCACAACTAGAGAAGCTGAACGCCCCTATAACAGTAACTGAAGTCCTAAATGTTATAAAATCTTTAAAAGCAAGCTCAGCCCCAGGCCCAGACGACTTCTACTCTATATACTATAAAAAAAATTCTGCCTCCTTAGCCCCAAGATTGGTTCCTCTTTTCAACTCAGTGATGCAAGGGGGCAGCTTCCCTGAGGAGATTCTACTAGCGAATATGACATTGATACCGAAACCGAACAAAAATCACACTCTCCCCCAACATTACAGACCGATATCTGTCATGATTGAACAATGATGTCAAAATATTCAGTAGAATTCTTGCTGACAGGTTAGCTAGTATAATTTCATCCCTGATATCCCCCTTTCAATCTGGCTTCATTCCCCATAGATTCATACAGGACGCTGGCTTAACCTCTCGAAAGCTCCTTATGCTCAGCCTTGATATACAAAAGGCATTTGATACTTGATATTTGATTCCTGCATGCTTTCCAGGCCCTGTATCGAAACCCGAAAACCCGTATTAGGATCCCGGGCTGTAACTCTTTCTTTAGTTTAGGAAGAGGCACTAGGCAGGGATGCCCACTTTCCCCCCTAATTTTTGCTCTAGCACTAGAACCCCTAGCCATCGCTATCCTTAGAATCTGTGGTGAAGTATAGATCTCACTGGGAACGGGATCTTTCCTTGGGAGACGACAACATAGACTGGGCAAAGGGATGGCAAAACATGAACAAATGTTCAAAATCGCTTTCCGTCAGAGAGACGGCTATTAAATTAATAACACATTGGTACTACACCCCTGTTCATCTAAATAAAAAATTTCCACAATCCTCACCCAGGTGCTTTAGGGGCTGCACTCACTTGGGCACTTATTTACATATCTTTTGGGATTGTGAGAAATTGAATCCCATATGGATGGAAGTTTTTAAATTGATTGATAAGTTAGCGTGGAATCCTATCACCCTCTCCCCACAGCATTGCCTCTTGTTTCAAGATCTCCCTGATACCCCCAAACACACGATGAGATTAATCCACTCCATTTGTATTGCCATGCTTTGGCCCATTGCATTAAATTGGAAGTCGTCACTGGCCTCATGTGCACAAGTCATCGCATGGGTAGACCAAATTATGATTGCTGAAAAAACCATTCACACCCTTCATGATTCTATCCCTTTCTTTGAAGTAAAGTTGAACTCTTGGCTATTATTCAGACTTCAAGACTGACAGTTCCTAATTTTTGTCCTTTTTTATTCTTTTTTTTTTTTTCCTCTTGGTTATTCTTTATGTTTTACAAAAAATATGATGCTTCTTCTTATATGTCTGTAATATCCTATAGGAACGATTGCTACAGCCGAGATATATTTACCAGTCACGACCAGATGTTATAACTAGGGATGCACCGAATGGGTTTTTTGGTGCCGAAACCGATACCGAAAATGAAAAATACACTAGGCCGAAAACCGAAACCGATAACGAAACAGCACCGATACCGAAAATGACTGTTTTTAAAAAATATTTTTATACAGGAGATGGTCAGAGACTGGGGACATGGTACGGGAGGTGGTCAGAGACTGGGGACATGGTACGGGAGGTGGTCAGAGACTGGGGACATGGTACAGGAGGTGGTCAGAGACTGGGGACATGGTACAGGGTGGTCAGAGACTGGGGACATGGTACAGGAGGTGGTCAGAGACTGGGGACATGGTACAGGAGGTGGTCAGAGACTAGGGACATTGTTCAGGAGGTGGTCAGAGACTGGGGACATGGTACAGGAGGGGGTCAGAGACCGGGGACATGGTACAGGAGGTGGTCAGAGACAGGCGACATGGTACAGGAGGTGGTCAGAGACAGGCGACATGGTACAGGAGGTGGTCAGAGACTGGCGACATGGTACAGGAGGTGGTCAGAGACTGGCGACATGGTACAGGAGGTGGTCAGAGACTGGCGGCATGGTACAAGAGGTGGTCAGAGACTGGCGGCATGGTACAGGAGGTGGTCAGAGACTGGCGGCATGGTACAGGAGGTGGTCAGAGACTGGCGGCATGGTACAGGAGGTGGTCAGAGACCGGCGGCATGGTACAGGAGGTGGTCAGAGACTGGCGACATGGTACAGGCAGAACAGGTTCTGGGAGCTTTTTTTTCACCACGCCAGTGGCTGCTCATGCGCGACGCATGCAGACTTCTGCGGTCATTTGATGAGATCACCAAACTGGTCAGTCGCAGCCATGGCGCCATCAGTGACATGGTACTTTATGCCTTCTTTATGGAGCGTGCATTGATGCAATGCTGGATGAATTCCCAGGGGGGGCTACTCTATCTGAGACAAGTCAACAACAGGAGTCTGAAGAGGAGTCAGAGCAGGATGGTGCCGGGGAGGATAGTTCCGGGGTGGATGAGTAGGAGCAAGAAGAGCATGCTTTAAACCTTTCTGGGATCCCTGTTGTTTTGCGTGGATGGGGAGAGGAGAACGAGGAGGACGACATTATCCTGGATGATGAGCAGGAGCCAGGCCACCACACCGTGCTCTATATCACGGTGCTGGTGTCAGTGCTCTCTAGCACGGTGCTGGTGTCAGTGCACACTATCTCGGTGCTGGTGTCAGTGCACTCTATCACAGTGCTGGTGTCAGTGCTCTATATCACGGTGCTGGTGATCATCTCCTGCACCCTCTTCATAGCCTACCCTGACCTTTTCTCTCCTGCATTGCCTTCATGAGCTCCTGAGTCCTAAATTGTCAAAATTTCACAGATAAAAAAAGAATGCTTGTAGTTGTCGATCCCATATTCACCTCATACATGTGTTATGTCAGTGGCCATGTGGTGGGACTATGTGTGCACAGCTAGTAAGTATTTTGTGGCTGAAAATATGACCTGTAGATTTTTAAAGTTCGCCTGCCATTGAAGTCAATGGGGCCGGCCGCGAACATTGCGGTTCGCAAACTTTTGGCCGCGTTTGCAGTTCGCATTCGCGAAACGTCCCACCGGGAGTTCGTCCATCTGTACTGACAGGTGGCACTGATGACAAATGGCACTGATACGTGGCACTGATGACAGATGGCACTGATACGTGGCACTGATGACAGATGGCACTAATATGTGGCACTGATGACACATGACACTGATATGGCACTGATGACAGATGGCACTATGTGGCACTGATGACACGTGGCACTGATGTGACACTGATGACAGATGGCACTTATACGTGGCACTGATGACAGATGGCACTTATACGTGGCACTGGACAGGCCGATCGTGATGTAAATGGCTGCTGTGATTGGCGGTTTACAGTGATCTGTGACTGGCTGTGTCCGAGGGACACGGCCAGCACAGAACTTCCTGATGCGCGCTCTCAGGAGCGCGCAGAGGGGAAGTAAATAGGAGGCCGTCCAGGGACACCCTCGCGGCATGAAACTCCGCGCTGTAGCCGTCTTTTGGCTATAGCGGGGGCGGGAAGTGGTTAAAAGGAAATAGGAGGACCCACCTGAACAATCCATTCAATTTGTATCAAATCAGACAGGTCCTTCCACTATATAGTTGATGGTATATCTCAAGGAGATTGTACAACCAGTTTGTACAGTGTGAGGCCACCTTTAAGGAAAAAGTAGGAAAGTGGGTGGAAATAAATAAGTGGTGGTATAGTAACAAGGGAGGTGTGGGGTCCACAGAAGTAAAATACATCCTATTTTGTGATGCCGTAAGGCAGTGCAAGATGGGAAATAAAGTTTCCTGGATGGCATTGTTTAAAAGGTTGAACTGAGATGTACAGATTCAAAGCTGCCATGGACCAGGTAAGTAAGAAATAAGCACATTGGGATAGCTTGGCAGAAAATACATTAGAAAAGTCTTCTATTTATCATGAAAAGTGACTTTCTGCCTGAAAAGGTGAACTTTGCCTTAAATTATCAGTTCATATTCATTGTGACTCTTTTCTCTGTGCCATATCTATAGTTATGTTGTATCACCACCTATTGGTCAAATGGAATTATTTCTGGTAATCCTGTTACTCTGTTTGGATATCTTCTTTTTATAGCCCTTAGCTTAATACTGGTTATATGTCTTTGTACCTTTTTTGTTCTGCATACAGTTAGTAAAGGTCAAGTAAACGTCACTAAGTGTTTGGTCCCTTGGCTGATACTGCTACACAACACCTTCCCATCTGGTGGAAGTGCCAACCACTCCATAATTTCTGGAATAGTCATCAATTTATATGTAGCACTACCCCCCGTAGGGGCTGCTGGTGGTAGGGGATACTCCTGCACATCCAAGCAATGTGCATTCTCCGCTTGCATTCAAACACAGGAAGTCAGTCCCTTGCCTTTGTTTTTGATGTTTTAATTAGGGTAACAACTTGGATGGGTTGAAGGAATTTATGGGATGCCCAACTTAAAGCAAAGAATAACAAATAGGGGACAACTTCCTTCTTCTGTACAAAAAGATCCTGAACTGATTTCCTTCCTGTCCTCACACAGTCCTTAGTGGATCAGTAGCAAGATCCATTACTGACTAGGAGCTCTTAGCCTCTCTTGGAGATAGCACAAAACAACATAATGAGGCAAACTTCATGCAGGAGTGTGTCCTCTCCTTGTGTGGAACTGCTTCCAACTACACTGCTTGCACTGCCAGCCCTCCTGGCTGCTCTGAAGATCTCCCAGGGGCAACGATAAAAGGGTTAAACACAAAGCTGTACTTTAAGAAAGCTTGCTAAATGTGGTAGTCTCTTCCCTCAAAACTTGGGCCTCCGTCCACTAACTTCTAGAAGTTTCTCCAAATGTCCAGATCCAGAGGAGGAACCAGAGACCTGCATATATGAATCATTCAGCCTGACCTGCAATACACCCTGACCCAATTCCAGGCTCAAACTTACTATGAGTCAATAAATTTACCTGCACTACCCTAATAGTACACTAGAGGGTGCTACATATACATTAAAACAGGTTATAACTTGACAACATAGTAAATTCTTCTCAATAGTTTTTTTTAATGATACCACTTGTGGCAGAGTGTTACCCTGCCAGGGTCTAGAAAGAGGTTATGACCCAGGATTCTGAATCGGGCAGGTTGAGGGGCTCCAGGGAACGTGTGTTATGAAGAGGAAAATAACATCTCAGTTTCCTCAGTGTTTGGTAAAGTCCACTTTGGGACCTGGAGCTGGGGGATTTTATGAAGCAAAAAAAAAATGAAATAGCCAATCATGGGTCCAGGTTTTCAGAAACACCAACATGTTTTTTTGGTCAGGTGTGTGCTGGGCTATTAGTAGTGACCATTGGTTCTGGGCTCCACCTCAGCAGACAGAGAAGGTCTTTGCCAAGGAGTCAGGAGGGCTCCACCTAGGAGAGAGGTGGGAGCCAGGGTCTGCGGGCGGGGGGCTTATCGGAATCCGGGAGCCCCCTTTTAATAAGGGGGCCCCCGGATACCGGCCCCCCACCCTATGTGAATGAGTATGGGGTACAATGTACCCCTACCCATTCACCTGTAAAATAAAAGTACCCAAAAAAAAACAACACACGAGATAAAATATTTTATCGGGGGTCTTCTCGCCGGACTCCTCCGCTATCTTCTTGTAGCTCTTTTGCTAGCGGAGGAGTCCGGCTTTCTTCCTCCTCGTCGCCGGCCTCTTCTCCCGACTTGGGGGGTCTTGTCCCCCTCTTCGGTTCTTCTGCCGGGCCACCGCGCCTTCTTATAGCTCTTTTGCAGGCGGTGGCCCGGTCTTCTGTCGCCGCTGTCGCCGCCACCTTCCGTTCTTGTTCTTCTTCTTGTTCTTGTTCTTCTCCAGGAGATGTTGACACGTCACTCTCTCCGGCCGGAATGCCAGAGCCGCGCTGAGCGGCCACTTATATAGTGACAATGGGGCGGTGTCACATGGTATATGTCACATGGGTTGGTCACATGGGTTGATGTCACATGGGGACTATGACATCGTAAGGGGGCGGGGTCACCATGTGACCAACCCATGTGACATATACCATGTGACACCGCCCCATTGTCACTATATAAGTGGCCGCTCAGCGCGGCTCTGGCATTCCGGCCGGAGAGAGCGACGTGTCAACATCTCCTGGAGAAGAACAAGAACAAGAAGAAGAACAAGAACGGAAGGCGGCGGCGACAGTGGCGACAGAAGACCGGGCCACCGCCTGCAAAAGAGCTATAAGAAGGCGCGGTGGCCCGGCAGAAGAACGGAAGGCGGCGACAGAAGAACGGAAGGCGGCGACAGAAGACCGGGCCACCGCCTGCAAAAGAGCTATAAGAAGGCGCGGTGGCCCGGCAGAAGAACCGAAGAGGGGGACAAGACCCCCCAAGTCGGGAGAAGAGGCCGGCGGCGGGGAGGAAGAAAGCCGGACTCCTCCGCTAGCAAAAGAGCTACAAGAAGATAGCGGAGGAGTCCGGCGAGAAGACCCCCGAAGACGGAAGACCCCCGGAGCTGTGCAATAAAATATTTTATCTCGTGTGTTGTTTTTTTTTGGGTACTTTTATTTTACAGGTGAATGGGTAGGGGTACATTGTACCCCATACTCATTCACATAGGGTGGGGGGACGGTATCCGGGGGCCCCCTTATTAAAGGGGGCTCCCGGATTCCGATAAGCCCCCCGCCCGCAGACCCCGACAACCAACGGCCAGGGTTGTCGGGAAGAGGCCCTTGTCCTCATCAACATGGGGACAAGGTGCTTTGGGGTGGGGGGGCCGCGCGGCCCCCCTTCCCCAAGGCACCCCCCATGTTGAGGGCACACGGCCTGGTACGGCTCAGGAGGGGGGGCGCGCTCGCTCGCCCCCCTTTCCTGGCCGGCCGGGTAGCGTGCTCGGACAAGGGTCTGTTGTGGACTTTGGGGGGACCCCCACGCCGATTTTTTTCGGCGTTGGGGTTCCCCTTTAAGTCCATTCCAGGCGGCGGAGCCCGCGACGTCTCCATCGCGGGCCCCGCCTACCTGCACACGCGCTCGAAATGAGCAGACTTCCCTCCGAGCGGGAACAGTTTGCTCATTTCGAAAGTAGCCTACACACGGGCAGACTGTTCGCTCAAACCAAGTTTCAGCGGACAGTTTTTCGGAATTTCCGAAAAACTTTGTTCGTCAAACTGTCCGCTGAAACTGTCCGCTGAAGCCCCACACACGAGCGGACTGTCCGCTGAAACACTGTTCAGCGGACAAAGTTGAGCCAACAGTCCGCCCGTGTGTACGCGGCCTAAGAGACAGACAAGGGCCTGTAGTGTAAGGCCAGAGTGGCAGTACTGCAAGTGCAACCCAGGAGGATGTATGTCGTTAGTTATTTTTTTATGGCAAAGGAATGCTAAATACCTCTGTGAGGAAAACTCATGTTATGATTTTTTTTCTGAACTTTCTTTTAATAAAATTGGGCATGAAAAGCCTTTAAAAGGAAGAAGAAAGCAAGTGGCAGAGTCCTTAAAGCGCTACCTTTTGATCCAAGTTTTCACACACTACAAAATCTGATGAGCCTACTGGGGGAATGGGATGCCCTCCTACATTAAATAATGCATGCTATGCTATGTCTCATATCCTTTGACAGGGATAATGTAGATAAATTCCACAACATGTGGGCTACTTGGATAATCTATAAAGAATCTTCACAAATCAGAGTCCTTGTTTTCCTTCCCTCTTAGAGCCTTTTTGGGCCTTGATTATGTTGTATACATAACCCTGATTTATCCATCCACTTTATAGCTATATTTTCTCCATATAAATAATGATGAGAAGAACAAGCCACAAGGGGGCAGCCCCAACTTTCCCTCTCCTCCTTCCCCCCAAAGCCCGCCTTGTTCTTCTTCCCACTTTTTACTTACCTGTTACCCTTACTATACCATTCATAGTTCTAAACTTGGATATATACTACATTTGTTATGGGTACCCAGACCATATGGAGAAACTGTTATAATGTCTCTTTATTGATGCAAATATGGTTTTATGGTTTCTGAAATGCATCTTAAATTGTACTATTTGAAGTTGCTTTCACACTTTTTGTAGGCTTTCTTTACCCTACATATTATAGAGTAATACCTTAAAGCAAAAGTTTACCCATAACAACTTGCCTCTTGCTGGAGGCTGCCATTTTGCTGAAGCCCAGAGCCCCCAAACAGCAGTAAATCATAAAGTAGATCTAAACCGATTGATTTAACTGTTTCAAAAATAGTTACATTCCTGGAATGCTGTGATTGCTAATTGCCACATTTGCTTGTGTCTTCAACTAAACTGTTAAACCATCAAATGGCTTGTGTCCTAAATGATCACATGTGCAGCACCATGATAGTTGCAGATCAAACGGAAGCAACTTCCTTGGCTATAAAGGATAGGAGGGTTTAATTCAGCTTTAGGCTGTCAGCAGATTGGCCTCTACAAATCCAGAAGTGCCTAAAATTGCCTAAAATGGGAGAGCAACTGAGCATGTACAGAACAGGGTGAGATAGTGTATTACACTTTATTTTATGTTTTACATTGCTACACCTACAAAATGGGCCAGATTGAAGTTATATATCATGACTTGATTTTCTGGCTAAAGTTCCACTTTAATAAAAAACGTATTTAATAAAGAAAAATAAATGATGGTGTCAGAGCGCCGTCTCTGATTGGTCAGAAGCCCAGAATCCCAATTGGCTGAGACACGCTGCATGCTCATTGGCTGAGCGGCAGGGGTGTGGATTTTAAAACGCTGGCACATCGTTTTCTCTGTGCTGCTACCCTAAAACTGTCAGAAGTCTGCCCAGGTGGGTATTTTGCCATGGCTGTACTGGTGGATGGAATTCCACTGTCTTCTGCTAACTTCTCCTGTCTGTTTTCTTCAGTCTGCACCTACCCTTGTGGCTGGGGAAGGAATCTCCAGTCACCTATTTCTGCCTGCCTGTACCCTGCTGTCGGTGTGGCTGATACGTGTTGCAGGTTAGTCTTCCCTATGTTTTTGCTGTCTTCTAGGTTAGTCTCTGATATTGTACTCTCTTTACTTTCCTTAGCCCAGGGTGAGCTCACTAGCACTGTGGGTGAGGCACTGAAGATTACGGAAAGGTAGGGGCCGCTTATGGATTCCTGTGTGGTCCTTTCTTTCTCTTTGATATTGAGCAGTCCATCCTTATTACAGGGGGAGAGGCTCTTCAAACAAGAATCGCAAGAGAGTGATATCTTCATCCAGCGGTCATCATTCACTATCGCCACGTCCTTCTCATTCTAAAACAAAATTTCTGCATCAGGAATCCTCTTCTGTTTCAGCCGGCCCATCATCTAGGCATTGCCATACAGGCTCATCTATGGGTAGAAGGGCAGTAGATCCTACTGGTCTGGAGGCAAATATTTGTTGAGTGTGTAAAGGCGTATCTATGCCATCCAAGCAGCTGTGTGACTCTTGCTTCAGAGACATCTCCCAGTCCAGCCAAACACTGAACGAAGCTATCAAGCGGTACATTAAAGAAGCAGTTCAAGACATTGTAAAGGATTGTTCGCCTGCCTCCTCCAGGAAAGGTAGGTCTAAGCACCAGATGGTGCAGGAAGACGATTCATTGAAACCAGGGCAGGTGACCCACGGTTCTAATGCAGAA
This sequence comes from Lithobates pipiens, assembly GCF_037356315.1. Lineage (NCBI taxonomy): Eukaryota > Metazoa > Chordata > Amphibia > Anura > Ranidae > Lithobates > Lithobates pipiens. Next base: position 375,628,473 of record NW_027507718.1, on the reverse strand, counting down.
TCTTAAGGGGCACAAGATGAAATTGATTCATTTTCTTGCTTTCATTACAACAGCTAAGCAAGCTATTGAGTGGGAAGAGGTTTCCTCCATTTCTCAAGATGAAAGGAAGTATTACCCTAACTTAAAGAAGGATCTCCCTAAGTTTCCTCTTATGGAGGAGATAAAAGAACTGATTGAAGATGAGTGGGCCAAGCCAAATAGAAGACCAGCGTTTCAGAACAGAGTGAATAAACTTTATCTATTCCGGCCGTCAGATTTAGAATGCTGGGATACGCCCCCAAAGGTGGACACATCTTTGCAACACTTAGCAAGGCATATTACTCTGCCACTGGAGGAGACTGTGTCATTCAAGGACTCTATTGAGAGGAGGGCTGATTCAGACCTCAAGAGGGTGTTCTCTACAGCAGGGGTAGCCTGCAGGTCGGCTGTTGCCCTAACTTCTGTTGCAAGGGTCGTTAGAGTATAGTCTGCAAACCTGGAGCTGGCTCTCGGATCACAAGGCGATGAAGAAGCAGTTTCTATTAGCCTCCAGGGCCTCAAGTTGGTTGCAGAATTCAAAGCGAAAGCAGCTGTGGATCTGGTGAGATTCATTTCATGAATTCCGTCACGGCCAAACGAGCCTTGTGGTTGGAGCACTGGTCGTTGAGCTCGGCCTCAAAACAAGGCCTTTCGCACAAGCAAGAAATCTCAGGAGCAATTCGGAGACGCAAGATTCTACTGGTCGGGAAGGGAGTTTAACCATTTCTCATAGCGCCCACGCAACTCCTTTGGGGATTGAGCAAAGTTCAAGGCCTCTCAGCCGCCCAAGGCAGATACCAAGTCTTTATGAAAGGTTGCCTGCCCAGATGTTGCCAGTAGAGGCAAGACTGCCATTTTGGCAACATCTGGGTGGAAATAATATCGGATGCACAGGTCCTGCCAGTGGTTCATGAAAGGTTTCATCTTCACTTTGTAAGTCCGACTCCAGCAAGTTTTTTTGTCTTGACAAAGGTCCCTGCATCCTCAGAAGCGAATGTCACTAGAATCCTACGTTTCAGAGTCTGCGGGCTATAGTCCCAGTTCCAAAGTCAGAAGAGGGCAGGAGTGTCTATTCCCCTTTATTTCTAGTATTCCGTTAAGTGGCGCCCCATTTTGGACTTCAAATACCTACATTCTTTTCTCAAACAGGATGGAATCCCTCAGGACCATATCCGCGGTAATACAGAAAGAAGATCTGATGATCTCAATAGATCTCAAACGCCTATTTTCACATCCTGGTAGCCAAGGCTCATTAGCGGTATCTCAGGTTCCACTTCAGTGGCAGCCATTTTCCGTTCATATGCCTACCCTTTGGCCTCAGGTCGGCCCCAAGAAACTTTTCAAAGATATTGGTGACAGTAATTGCCTTTCTTCACGAAAGGGGTATTTGTATATTTCATTATCTGGACAATGTCCTTGTGTTGGCACAGTCCAAAGATCTTCTGATAAAGCATCGGGACCAAGTCTTGCAAACCTTGTTGGAATTTGGATAGATGGTAAACTTGCCAAAAAGCCACCTCATACCAACTCAAAGCATCACGTACCTGGGTATGATCTTCGATACAGTACAAGATTTTCCTGCCAGAGGATAAGGTCAATTATGTTTGTGCGGAAGCAGCAGAAGTGATATCTTCAACTGTAATCACTGTACATCGGGCCATGAGCTTTTTGGGCCTCTTAACAGTATGTATTCCAACAGTGGTTGGGCACAGTGGCATACAAGGATGTTTCAGTTCTGCCTCCTAAATCAGTGGCATCACGGTTCTCTGAACCAGAAGCTCCAAGTTCCTTGCTTAATTTCCAACAGCCTTCTGTGGTGGACCAAGGAAAGTAACCTCTCTTTTGGCAGGGCCCTCAATCCTGGATCATGATTACCCCGTATACCAGTCTCCAGGGTTGGGGAGCTCACTGTCTAGGGCCAGGGGATGTAAAAACATGACTTGCCTTGCGCTCAAAACATTTTTGCCTGTAATTCAGGGCAGAAGGGTCAAGATGATGATGGACAACACAACGGTAGTTTTGTATATTGTAAAACAAGGGGGCACAAGGAGTCTAAAGCTTCTCTAGATGGCAGCAGAGATTTTAGCACTTGCCGAAGCCCATTTACTGGACCTGTTTCCATCATATTTACCGGGCCCGCAGAATACCCTGTCAGATCAGCTGAGCTAGAAGTTCTCGAACCACACAGACTGGATGCTGAATCCAATATACCTAGCAAAGATCTTCGCCCAATGGGGGGTTCCCGACATTTGATGGCAACACCATTCAACTGTCAGGTGCCTCAATTCTTCTCCCGCCTTTTCTATCCACAGAATCTAGCCCAAGATGTGCTCTCTGAGATGGCACTTCAAATTAGTTTACCTGTTCCCGCCTATTACCTTAATTCTCAATTTATTATAGAAAATTATGGAAGAGAGAGTACCAGCTATCGGGATTGTTCCATTTTGGCCAAGGAGGCAATGGTTTCCCCTTTCCCCTGTGTCACCTAGCGGCGTGTCCTTCAATCAGATTGCCTCAAGTCCGAGACCTGTCCTTTGCAACAGCCACACTCACCCCAAACCAGCCTGTCTGGCCTTGACTGCCTGCAATTTGAGAGGGGAAAGCTGCGAGGCTTGAACCTCTTTAGTTCAGTAATGTCCACCCTTCTAGCAGCCTGGAAGAATTCTACCAACTCTATATATTACAGAGTGTGGCAGAAGTTCAAGGTTTTGCGGTCCACCAGGGGTTTTCTTTCCACTCCCCCACAGTGGCTAATATTCTGGACTTCTTGCAATCTGGCCTTTATGCAGGACTTGGCTACAACACCCTGAAGGTCCAGGTGTCAGCACTTTCAGCCCTCTCTGATATCTCTTGGTCAAGAGTAGGGATGAGCCGAACACCCCCCGGTTCGGTTCGCACCAGAACTTTCGAACGGACCCCAAATTCGAATTCGAAATTAGAACCCCATTGAAGTCTATGGGACTCGAACGTTCGAAATTAAAAGTGCTAATTTTAACGGCTAATATGCAAGATACTGTCCTAAAAAGGGTTTGAGGACCTGGCTCCTGCCCCAGGGAACATGGGTCAATGCCTAAAATGTTTTTAAAAATGGCCGTTTTGGGGGGAGCACTGATTTTAATGACGATTAAAGTGAAAAAAAAAGTGAAATATTCCTTTAAATATGGTGCCTGGGGGGTGTCTGTAGTATGCCTGTGAAGTGCCACGTGTTTCCCGTGTTTAGAACAGTCCCTGCACAAAATGACATTAAATGGAAATAACACCATTTAAAACTGCTTGCGGTTTTAATGTTATATCTGGTTCCTGCAATATGGTTGAAAATCATTGAGAAAAATGGCATGGGTAGCCCTCCCTGCCCATTACCAGCCTATTTGGGTCTTGTACGCATATTAAGGGGAACCCTGTACCCATATTAAAAAAAGGAAATGCGTGTGGCCCCCAGGCCCTATATACTCAGAACAGCAGTATACAGGCGGTGCAAACAAGACAGGGACTGTGTAGGTTTGTTGTGTTAAGTTGAATCTGTTTGTAATTTTCAACTGGTACATTTTTTAAGTGTAGCTCCAGTCAAAAAAACTATTTTTAAGCTTTTTGGAAAACATAGGGAAGGGTTATCACCCCTGTATAATTTGTTTTGTCGTCCATCTTTTTTCATCTCACTTGCTGTTGTCTCCTTCCGTTTGCAAGTAGGAGATGTTTGTAAATTGGATGTTTGAAAGTAGGGGCCTGCCCTATATGCTCTGCAGAAATGGCGCAACAAGGTGTTGGTTTTGCCACAACATTGTAAGCCCTCAAAGTGACTCTTGGTGGGCGCTGGAGCGCCCTGCTGTGAACGATTATATCAAGAATTGTAATTACATGCCATTGTTGAACAGTGGTAGAAAAATTTACCTTTGGTGGTTGTGGTGCTGGTGCCACAACACTATAAGTCCTCACCGTTACTCTGGGTGGGCACAGGAAGGGTCCCTCCTGTGAAATATTATATCAAGAATTGTAATTACATGTCCCTGTTTAACAGGGGCAGAAGAATTTGGCCTTAGGCACTGCTGCTGGTGCCACCACACTGCAACCTCTCCCATATACTCTAGTTTTATTGCAGGAATTAGCCCTGCTGCAAAGCATTGCATCAAAAATTGTACTTAAACGCCCCTGTTAAACAGGGGCAGAAAAATTGGGCCTTAGGCACTGGTGCTGGTGCCATGACACTGCAACCTCTCCCATATACTCTAGTTTTATTGCAGGAATTAGCCCTGCTGCAAAGCATTGCATCAAAAATTGTACTTAAACGCCCCTGTTAAACAGGGGCAGAAAAATTGGGCTGATGGCATCAACCAGAACCAGAAATGTTCTTCCAACATATCAGCGGAGGTGGAAGAGGATAGACAATCAACATAACAGGACAGTCACTCAGCATCAGCATAGGCAGTCTTGAAGGGATGTGATATTTAAAAAAAAATTATTCTGTTACATTAGCTTCAGGTGCTTGGTAGCTGTGGGTGATCCAAGACTGATTCATCTTGATGAAGGTCAGTCGATCAACTGATTCGGTGGACAGGCGCACCCTGTGATCGGTAACAAAGCCACCAGCAGCACTGAAGGTGCGTTCGGAAAGAACGCTGGATGCAGGACAGGCCAGTAGCTCAATTGCATACTGTGCAAGCTCTGGCCAGTGATCCATCCTCAAGACCCAGTAAGCCAGAGGATTTTCGGTGGGAAAGGTGTCCAAGTCTGACCTTGCCCCTAGGTATTCCTGCACCATATAAATCAGACGCTGGCGATGGGTGCTGGAACCGATCATACCTTGGGGCTGCGGACTAAAAAATTGTCTGAAAGCATCAGTCAGACGGCCACCTTCTTCACCGCTCCTTCTGACCGATGCCTCAGCAACACGTTGTCCAGGACCAGGAGTTTGTAACCTCCCAGTCTCTGGGAACGCGTTGCACAGACCTTTCTGCAAGGCCTCCCAGAGATGTCTCATCCTCTGCTCCCTCTGCGATGGCAAGATAAGGTCGGCAACCTTACCCTTGTACCGTGGATCAAGGAGAGTGGCCAGCCAGTAATGGTCCCTCTCCTTGATCCGAAGAATACGAGGATCCTTCCGCAGGCTTTGCAGGATCAGGGAGGCCATGCAGCGTAGGTTAGCTGAGGCATTCGGTCCGGAGTCCTCTGGGTCACTAAGGACAACATGATCCGCAGCTACCTCCTCCCAGCCACGTACAAGTCCACGTGTTTCTTGGGACTGTAAATCATCCCTACAAGACTGCTGCTGCTGCTGCTGATGCTGAGTGCCAGCCTCCACCTCCATGCTGACACAATCATCCTCCTCCTCCTCTTCCTCCTCCTCATCCTCTTCCTGTGTGATGGGTGGCACAGCAGGAACACTGTCTAGATAAAGGGGGCCTTGAGAGGCAAGGAAGTCCTCCTCTTCCTGCCTCTGTTCTGCCTCAAGTGCCCTGTCCATTATTCCACGCAGCGTATGCTCCAAGAGGTGGACAAGAGGTACAGTGTCACTGATGCATGCACTGTCACTGCTCACCATCCTTGTGGCCTCCTCAAACGGTGACGGGAGAGTGCATGCATCCCTGATCATGCCCCACTGGCGTGGTGAGAAAAAACCGAGCTCCCCTGACCCTGTTCTAGTGCCGTAGTCGCACAGGTACTCATTGATGGCCCTCTGCTGCGTGTGCAGCCGCTGCAGCATGGCCAACGTTGAGTTCCATCTGGTGGGCATGTCACATATAAGGCGGTTCTTGGGCAGGTTCAACAGGCATTAAATGATCGGCGGAAATGCACACAGACTTTCCTGGCCTGCTTCAGGACATCCTGTAAGCCGGGGTACCTGCCCAAGAACCGCTGCACCACCAGGTTAAGGACGTGAGCTACACAGGGCACATGGGTCAGTTGTCCCTGTCGGAGGGCGGAGAGGAGGTTGGTGCCATTGTCACAAACCACCATTCCTGGCTTAAGCTGGCGTGGCGTCAACCACCTCTCGGCCTGCCCCTGCAGAGCTGACAAAACATTCGCCCCAGTGTGGCTACTGTCCCCCAAACAAACCAGCGCAAGCACGGCATGGCATCGTTTTGCCTGCGTAATGGCGTAGCCCCTGGAACGCCTACAAAGCACCGCTGGTTCTGAGGACAGAGCACTGGAAGAGGCCATGGAGGAAGAAGAAGAGGAGGGGGTGGAGGAGAGAGGTGTGTCACAACCAAAAGTAGCATTTTGGAGGCGTGGTGGCGGAACAACCTCCAACACTACTGCACCTTGTCCTGCATCCTTCCCAGCTGCCAGAAGAGTGACCCAATGGGCCGTGAAAGACAGGTAACGTCCCTGTCCATGCCTGCTGGACCATGAGTCAGCGGTAATATGCACCTTACCGCTGACCGCCCTGTCCAGCGAGGCAAGGACATTACCTTCCACATGCCGGTAGAGAGCCGGAATCGCCTTCCATGAGAAAAAGTGGCGTTTGGGGACCTGCCACTGAGGAACCGGAAATTGTACAAACTCACGGAAGGGGGCCGAGTCTACCAACTGAAAAGGCAGCAGTTGAAGTGCTAGCAATTTAGCCAAGCTAGCATTCAACCGCTGGGCATGTGGATGGCTGGGAGTGAACTTCTTTCGCCGGTCCAGCAGCTGGGGCAGGGACATTTGCCTGCTATAATCGGACGTGGGTGTACCGCTAGCAGAGTTCCCGGAAGCACTTGGCTGTGACACACCTAATTCTACACCTTCATTCCTCTCAGAGCAGGTTTCAGAGAGGACTGAAGGTCTAGTGGGGTTGGAGATGCCAGCTGATGAGGAGCAAGGAGAGGTCCGCTTTGTTCTTTGGTGTGGGTCTTTGAGGTACGCTTGCCAACGAGCTGCATGGCAGGTCAACATATGTCTGGTCAAGCATGTGGTGCCCAAGCGGCTGATGTTTTGGCCACGCGAGATACGCTTGAGACATATGTTGCAAATAGCAGCGGTGCGATCTGATGCACTCGTCTCAAAAAAGGCCCACACCAAAGAACTTTTAGAATAACGCGCAGAGGCAGCGCCCTGCACAGGCGGAGCTCTGCGGCGTGATTCAGTCGGTGTGCTGCCCCTAAGCTGGCCCCCGGAGGGCATCCTGCCTCGTTGGACATGTGCCTCCTCCTCCTCCTCCTCCTCCTCCTCTCTCCTTCCAGGCACCCACGTGGAGTCAGTGCCCTCATCATCCCCTCCCTCTTCATCGCTGTCGCAAACCTGGCAGTATGCTGCAGCTTGTGGAACATGACTGCCAGATTGCTGTCCTTCTTGAGCATCCCCTCTCTCTGCGCTCATGCTACTGCCTTCCTCTAGCTGAGTGTCATCATCAGAGCCCACAAAACACTGGGCATCCTCCTGGAGCATGTACCCAACACTGTGCTCAAAGAGTTCAGGAGACTCCTCAGGAGGACGTGGTGGGTCTAGGGAAGGAGTCACTGATGATGACATTGAGAGGAGGGAAGACGATGCGCTGGCAGCTGCTTTGCTAGTACCCTGAGACTGGGTGAGAGAGGATGAGGAGGATGAAGAGGGCTTGGTCATCCACTCTACCAAGTCGTTGGCATGTTGCGGCTCAACATGTCCAGCTGCCGAAAAGAAGGACAAGCGTGTCCCATGGCCACGTGCTGATGACAATGCACCGCGTCCACGACCAGCACTGTTGCCTCTAGACACAGAGCCTGCTTGCCCTCTTTTATCAGCTCGCGCCTGTCTTCCTCTCCTTGCTGGCCTTCCAGACATGGTAATGGCCTGAAGGGAGTTGGGTAAAAAAGCTGTTGGGTAGTGTATATTGTGCTAGAGGCACACAACACCCACTAACTCCTGCAGATGCCTTTATTATAGAACATCAGAGATAAAGGGGTATATACAGATGTATACTGTGCTCTGCTGGAGGCACACACAACTTCCAATAACTCCTGCAGATGGCAAGTGGTCTCAAATAGAGAAGAGCTATGTAGGTGGATATAGCGGTATGTACTGGGTACAGAGCACACAGACAGCACGCACAAGCTCCTAACACTACTGACTGCAAGCTCTATTATAAAAGATAGATCACTAGCTATATAGGTGAGGTGAATATAGCGGTGTATACTGCGGTCAGGGCACGCAGACAACAACCACTACACAACAGCAAGATCGAAAATCGTCCGAAAACGATCGGTGTGTACTGTGTTGAAGGTACACAGAACACCCACTAACTCCTGCAGATGCCTTTATTATAGAACACCAGAGATAAAGGGGTATATACAGATGTATACTGTGTTGTGCTGGAGGCACACACAACTTCCAATTACTCCTGCAGATGGCAAGTGGGCTCAAATAGAGAACAGCTATGTAGGTGGATATAGCGGTATGTACTGGATACAGAGCACGCAGACAGCACGCACAAGCTCCTAACACTACTGACTGCAAGCTCTATTATAAAAGATAGATCACTAGCTATATAGGTGAGGTGAATATAGCGGTGTATACTGCGGTCAGGGCACGCAGACAACAACCACTACACAACAGCAAGATCGAAAATCGGCCGAAAACGATCGGTGTGTACTGTGTTGAAGGTACACAGAACACCCACTGCTTCAGACGCCAACACACTACACAAGGACGCCGCGCTGGCGGCCTTATATAGTGTGGGGCGTGCACTACACAGCCTGAGCTATGATTGGCCACAGGCATCCTGCCTGTGGCCAATCATGGCTCTCCTCGCTGCTGGCTCTGCGATTGGCCAAGCATGCGGGGTCAAAGTGCATGCTTGGCCAATCATGAGCCAGCAATGCACTGCGCCATCGCAGTGCATTGTGGGCCGTGAGCGCCACACGAATTTGGCGTGAACGGACCAAAATGTTCGGACTTCGCCGAACGGACGAACAGCTGATGTTCGAGTCGAACGTATGTTCGACTCGAACACGAAGCTCATCCCTAGTCAAGAGAGTCTCTAGTGGTCCAGTTCCTCAGAGCAGCGGTCAGGATCTGCCCACTGATTCACTCCTTTCCAAAATGGGATTTGACTTTGGTCTTCACAGGATTGTTGAAGATACCCTTCTTTCCGGATACAGAAAGTTTGATATGGAACCTCACCTTAAAGACTGTGTTTTTGACAGCCTCAGCTAGACGAGTCTCGGACATTGCTGCCTTTTGCTGCAGAGAACCATTCTGCACCTTCTTCCTGGATAGCGCAGGATTACGACCTTCCCCATTTTTTTCTCCCTAAGGTCTCGTCAGAATTCCATTTTATTTCGGAATCCGTCCTGCCGGCCTTTTCACCTTCCTCAGCAGACACGGAAGTGCCTGGATGGTGTGACCTGGACATGAAATCTCTTCTCCAAACATACTTGGCCAGAACTGAGCCACTTCTTAAGTCAGATGCTTCTTTATTTTTCCAAAGCCCCCCCCCCCCCCCCCCCCAAGAGTCATATATACATGGATTGTGAAGACCATGCAATCAACTTACTCTGGAGAAGTATAGAAACTAAAGGCTAGAAAAATGAACTTTAAAGGCACACGGGTAGACCATATAAAATTAATGACATTTTTTATTTTGTAGAAAATTGTTGAAAAAGGAGGGAGATTATTACATATAGATATATATAAAATTCATGAAACACACAGATTTTGACACCACTTTGCAAAGTAGAAAAATACAATTATACATCCAAAAGGGCAATGATTGAAATTCCCATAATAGTATGCAAAAAGGGATTTAAACATAGAATTATGTGGGTCAGAATGTGGATCCAGGCACAGAATATTTGCTTATTCACTCTACATGTTGCGCGTAAGGGTACGCTTCTTTAGGAACATAAAGATCATATAGTCAAGATAGGCTGAAGGCTCACAGAGGCTAATACCTCAGAGTTTGGAGGTGCGCTGTGTAATGTGTGTTAGCAGACACTAACTGGATACCAGGAGACAAACACACTACACAGCGTGGCTCTAAACTTCGATGTATTAGCCTCTGTGAGCTTTCAGCCTGCTTCCCTACAATGTTTGAACAGGTCTTCTAAATACACAAACGCTGGTCTACATTACCAGCATCTGTGCTTTTTTAGCTCTGTGTTAGTGACTAGACTTCCCTGGATATATCCTTAAAATCTTGCTTACCAGCAATTTATTACGTTACTATCCCTGCGGTTGATGACTATATGATCTTTATGCTCCTGAAGAAGCGTACCCTTACGCACAACATGTAGAGCGAATAAGCGAATATTCTGTGCCTGGATCCACATTCTGACCCACATCATTCTATGTTTACATCCTTTTTGGATATTATTATGGGAATTTCAATCATTGCCCTTTTGGGTGTATAATTGTAATTTTCTACTTTGCAAAGTGGTGTCAGAGTCTGTGTGTGGGGTATACAATATTGGTTTCATTAATTTTATATATATCTATATGTAATAATCTCCCTCCTTTTTTAACAATTTTCTATAAAATAAAAAATGTAACTACTTTTATATGGTCTACGTGCCTTTTAAAGTAAATTTTTCTAGCCTTTAGTTTCTATATATCCATTATCGGGATGCTGCCACACCGTTATCTGTGTATTCACAGTGTCACCCTGTGAAAATACACATTAAATTCGTAATCCTACTCATTTCTCTGGTAACAATTTTCCATTATTTAGAATCAAGGCATCGAAGGAATAAAATACTGTTAAACTGAGATTTAGCTTTCAGATTGGCAGATTAAAAAAACGATGTCAGAATGAAATGTCATGCTTCTAACTAAGTTGCACCAGTTATGTCTGTATAAATGCTTCACTTTCATGCACAACTTTAGTGTGTTTTAAAATAAGTGCTAGGAAAAAAGTTGTCAAAGAAGAACCAGAAGAGGTTTAGACAGGAATTTCAGAAGTCTTAAGACTATTATTTTTATTATACACACTTACTTTTAAATGATTTATATTAACTACTTTGTTTAACTTTACTTAGTTGGCCTGAGGAGGATGAGAAGCTAATGCCCCGTACACACGAGCGGACTTTTCAACATCCAAAGTCCGCCAGACCGAGTCCGTCAGACTATCCGATCGTGTGTGGGCTGCAACGGACTTTAGCTTTGCAAAAGTCTGACGGACTTTAGAAATGAAGCATGCTTCAAATTTTCCCGACGGAACTCCGCCGGACCCGGTCCCCTTCGAAAACTCCGCTCGTGTGTATGCTACTCCGACGGACTAAAACCGACGCTAGGGCAGCTATTGGCTACTGGCTATGAACTTCCTTATTCGAGTCGGGTCGTACGTCATCACGTTCGAATCCGTCGGAGTTTAGTGTGATCGTGTGTGGCCAAGTCCGTTCGGCCAAAAAGTCTGTCAGAACTCCGTCGGAACTCCGGCGGAACTCCTTTGGAAGTCTGTCGGACATAAGTCCTCTCGTGTGTACGGGGCATTAGAATTAACATTCGGTTTCTTGCAAAAGCCCGAATCTTGCTGTCATCATTTTCTCAGACTGTCATTGAATTTATCACCACAAGATGGTGGTGTTGCAAAACTGAAATTAAAGGTTAAACATTTTTGCAAAGACTGGCCTTAGGAAGATAATTGAGTAATTTAATAATCTGCTGTAAAATGTGTAGGTATGTCAATGCTGAATATTAAATGTTCTAAAATTAATTTTTAACTGGTAATGTGTCACCCATGTTTCATCATACAAACATCTTGTGATCCTGTGAAAAAAAAAAAAACCCGGAAGGTTTGAGAAGCAACAGTTTCTGTGGAACTGATTGCAAAATCACTTGCAATTTCCCCTTGCCTAAAAAAGCTAAGAAACAACAAAAATATAATATATTTGTTTTAAAATGCAGTTTTAAAAATGCAATAGAAATATTATAATTATGTAAGACACAATACTCCTTCAGTCAGTTTGTATTAACAATGACATTACATCACTCGCAGTCCAATACAGTATCATTTGCTTCCATGTGTTCAGCTTCTCAATTCTTTTGAGAAATAAAGAAAGCTGATCAACGGTGGTGTAAGCAAATCCAAGTACACATAAGGGCTCATTCTGAATTTTTCAGGGCCGATATTGATTCTTCGGCCACCTTTCAGGCCAATAGCCAATATCAGGTGCCAATATTCTGTACACCACCTGCCACAAGATGCAGCATGTCTCTTGCCAGTATCACCACTCAGATGCAGCATGTCACTTGCCACTTTCACCTGCCACCCAGATGTAGCATGTCACTTGCCACTGTCACCTGCCACCTGCTGCAGCTTGTCACTACTTACACTACTTCTCGCAGCCTCTCCCCAGCGACGTGCGATCGGGTAAACTTCCACATGCAAACTGTGTGGTGAAAGAGGACGTAATTATCTCTCTGCTTTCTCCTGGCTGCAGCTCTGCCTTCATGGCCCTGCTGTAGGTGGCAGAACAGCGATGATACGAGGCGGGCAGTGAGAGATGATGTCATGTCTCTGCTTCCCACCGCACCACTGACCAAGATTGTCAGAAACTGCAGTGAGCACTGTGTGGGCACAGGGGGATAAGTTCTGACCAATAAACAGTTTTTGCTAAGAAAGTTGTACAAAATGAGACTACAAGAAGGCCAGCAAATGTGCAACCACGTGAATTTTATGCTAGAGATCATAGAACAGCTGTGTGCCATCGGAGGACATCAAAGATAATCATATTGTTGCCCTGCTTCTCTGCAGCCTTCCAGAGAATTATGCTGCTCTCATTAACGCTTTCGGAACAAGACCGAGCAGGAGCTGACACTGGAATAAATCAAAGGGAAATTAATCAATGAATATGACAGAAAGAAAGAATATATGCACCATGATGACAAAGCTCTTAAGCTGTACAAAGGCATACAGCACAACAAAGAATGCAGAGCCAGTTTTCGCTGTAAAAAGACTGGTCACTTAAAAATGTATTGTTCTACCTGAAAAGGCGAGCAGCAAAAGCTAGAGCTCTCCACAAAAGAAAGAGTCAAAGCAATCGCAAAGGAAATTTCAGACACATCATGGAGTGGCACCTTTAAGTGAAACAGAGCGGCAAGACACATGGCTGGTGCATAGACGGGAAAAGCATCACATTAGAAGGTAAAGGCCAGGGCTTTCTGAACTGCATTACACCACAAGGAGGCGAGCACAGTATTCTTGTAAAGAAAGTGCTGTGTGTTCCAGAACTAGAAGGCAGACTTCTATCAGTGAAAAGTCTTGCAAACAACAGTCTCACAGTTAAGTTCCAGGGTGATGAATGCACAATTCAGAATAATAAGCGATTCCTCGCAAACGGAAAACTGGATGATCACCTATACAGGCTCATCACCACAGACAAGCAAGCAAAATAGTCTCTAATGACCTACACAGCAAATGTATTCACTTATGGCACAGGCGGCTGGAGCACAGAAGTCCAGAAGCTATACAAGACATTATAAAAAGAGGTTTATCAGAAGATTTAACAATAGCGCCTTGCAAAGTGCTCATGAAATACAAGTGCTGTATTGAAGCAAAAGCCACACGTGCTCCTCTTCCACAGGCATCTCAAAGAAAATCTACCCATCCCCTGCAGCTCATACACAGTGATGCATGCGGTCCAATGAAAACTCCAAAGTCAGGTGGGAACAGATATCAACTGACTTTCATTGATTATTATTCCAGGTACATAACTACTTATCTGATGAAACATAAGAATGAAACTTTAGGAAAACTTTAATGCCGTGTACACACGGTCGGACTTTCCGGCAGAAAAAGTCAGACGGAATCATTTCATCGGATATTCCCATCATGTGTGGGCTTCATCTGACTTTTTTTTCAAAAATTCTGACGTACCTAGTAATAGAACATGTTTTAAATGTTTCTGACGGAATCAATTCCTATAGGGAAAACAGTTTGTCTGTATGCTATTCAGACGAACCAAAAACTACGCAAGGGCAGCTATTGGCTACTGGCTCTTGAACATCCCTTTTCTAGTTCTGTCATAGGTCATCACTTTCTAAATGAATGGACTTTGGTGTGATCATGTGTAGGCAAGTTCATTTCAGTGGAACTCCATCAGAAAGACCACTGGCGTTTATTCTGATGGAAAACCCCACTCTTATAGAAATGGCCAGGTGTATGTTGTCAGATGCCAATCTACCTCACAAGTACTAGTAAGAAACAGTTATGACTGCAACCTACCTATAGAACAGACTACCCTCAAGAGCTATAAAAAAGTACTCCATTCGAAATGTGGCATGGATCAAAGCCTAGCATAGGGCACGTCAGATTATTTGGGTGTAAAGCATGTGCCTATATTCCAAGTGAACTGCGATCCAAGCTGGAGAACAGAGCCATAGAGGGCATTCTAGTAGGCTACAGTGAGCAAACTAAGGCCGCGTACACACGGGAGGACTGTATGGCCTACTTAGTCAGTCGAAACACATTTCAGCGGACAGTCCGCTCGTGTGTGGGCTTCAGCGGACTTTTTCAGAGTGCAGTCTGGCGTACTAAGTATTTCGGAATTTCCGTAATACTGTCCGTCATACTTTGGTTTCAGCGGACAATCCGCTCGTGAGTAGGCTAGTTCGACGGACTAAGAATGGCGCATGCTCAGAAAGGATTTACACGGCGGAAGGTTGCATTGCTGTGTATTGGACTTCCTATTTCTAGTCCCGTCGTACGTGCTGTACACGTCATTGCGCAAGCTTTCGACGGACTGTTTGTGCATCCGTGTGTGGTCAAGTCCGTTCATTCCAAAGTATGACGGACTGTCCGTCGGATTGTATGACAGACTAAGTAGGCCATACAATCCGCCCGTGTGTACGCGGCTTAAGGGTTACAAAATCTTACACCCAAAGTCTGACAAAGTGACAATAAGCCATAGTGTTTATTTTGATGAGAGCCTATCATCAGAAAGCTGTGAAGTGAATATGCCAAGCAAACCAGAAGAAAGGGTCAACCAAAGTGAACCTTTGCGGGAGTCAGAACAAGAGGTGGAACTCACATTGCCTAAATCAAGTTCCCCACCAGATCCTGCTGAATTGCATGAAGTCAGAAGAGCCACTCGAAATACAAAGAGAATACCACCCCGCAAGCTGTCATACATTGTCAAAACACACAGCATACTTGAACCAACATCCTTGGAAGACATAGAAAAACTGCCAAAACATGAAGCCAATAAATGGAGACAGGCAGCAGAAGAAGAATTAAAGTCACTTCAAGAAAATAAAACCTGGACACTCCCTCCTAACAATAAAACTACAGGAAGTATGTGGACTTTCAAAATAAATTCTGACACAAAAGGTAATATCCACAAATACAAAGCCAGACTAGTTGCCAAGGGTTACTCTCAGAACTTTGGTGAAGACTACAATGAAACATTCGCTCCCGTCGTAAAAAAAACACTTCACCATCAGAGCGCTTCTAAAGCCCCATACACACTATCTGATTTTCTGCTGATTTTTGTCTTCAGATTTACTAAAACCATGTAGTGCAAGGGCCTGCCTGATTGCATACAAATTGAAACTCCTAAGGTTTGACCTCATATTATATGGTTTTGGTAAATCTGAAGGAAAAAATCAGCAGAAAATCTGATAGTGTGTATGGGGCTTTAGTGTTGTAGCTGGGAAGGGCATGCAAGTCAAACACCTAGATGTTAAATGTGTTTTCCTATATGAAGATCCCTACATGGAGGAACCACCAGGGTTTGAGCAAGGAGACAACCTTGTGTGTAAACTTCAGAAGAGCATCTATGGTCTTAAGCAATCTGCAAGGATGTGGAATGAGAAAGTGAACAAAGTACTTACCAGAAAGGGATTCTCAAGAAATAAAGCAGACCCCTGTCTCTACTCCAGTAATCAAGGAGACAGATGGATAAACATCCTTATCTATGTTGATGACATTGTAACTTGTTTTGAACAAGAAGGTGATTACAATCAGATAGTTCACAACTGCTGAAATATAATTTTGAAATCAAAGAACTAGGGAACATTAGCTACTATCCGGGAATCCAAACAGATAAAAATCAGAATTGTGCGAGGTATAAATTAAGATCCGCTTAGTAGCCAACATCCCAACATGAAATACTATAGAAGTTTTCCCCTTAAAGAAGGCGGGACTTTTTAGGCATAGACTGTGACACCAATTGATTTGGTAAAAATATATAAAAAAAATAATTTTATTTCAACATAGAAAGAACAAAGAATAATATATTAACATACATTTCCGAACAGGAGAAAGGGACAAATTACTTCCTCCATGTGCATATATTTATAGAACCAGAAAACATTTGCTTCCTACATCTTATTCCAAAGGAACAGACTTCTATGACATTGTATATAGGCGTATTCAAAGCATTCTACAAACAAGGTCAAATTGCGTTAATATTGTGCACCCAATGTAACCTACGCGTTAAGGAGTTATCTTACTCCTTCTTCAGGGATGATCCATTTTAGCACACTTAAATTTACAAAATAGTAGAATCTATAAAAACATAAGAAATAATTTTATATATATATATATATATATATATATATATATATATATATATAATATACGTACAATTAAAAAAAAAACACTACGCACCACTAAAACGCATCACCTATATATACGATCTTCACTCCAAGATGCAGGTCTAGGCTCATAATAAGGGGGGGATGTTTGACCACCTTCTTGGATGGGAACCGGGACCGCAGTGATAGGCGGACTGTAAGGGAGGAGGTGTACAAGTAAAGTAAATGCATGTCAAATTTTCACATGCCTAGATTTTAAATAAATATTGCATGTATTTTACTACAGCGCCTATAATGGCAGATAAAGGTTCTATATGGAATTACTTTGGAATAAGATGTAGGAAGCAAATGTTTTCTGGTTCTATAAATATATGCACATGGAGGAAGTAATGTGTCCCTTTCTCCTGTTCGGAAATGTATGTTAATATATTATTCTTTGTTTTTTCTTTCTATGTTGAAATAAAATTATTTTTTTATATATTTTTACCAAATCGATTGGTGTCACAGTCTATGCCTAAAAAGTCCCGCCTTCTTTAAGGGGAAAACTTCTATAGGAATCCAAACAGAGAGAGAAGACGATGGAAGTTATCTTCTCAAACTATGTCAGAAAATCTATGAAATCTTGGAAAATTCCATATGCAAGATGGAAAGGAAGTGAAAACTCCTCTTGAACCAGGCTATCAAAAGAGCAATGAAGCAGAATACTTGCTACCCAACAATGACACGTATCGCAGAGCGAACCGGTAAGCTGCTATATGTTGCCACTGTGACAAGACCAGGCATAGCCGCAGCAGTGGGCATACTATGCAGGAATGTCTCAGCCCCCTGTCAGCGTGACTGGAACGCAGTAAAAAGAGTGATGCAATACCTCAAAGGAACAATTCAGAGGAAGTTACGGTTACCAGCAACATCCAATCCAAAACTGGTTGGATATCTGGATGCTGATTGGGCCAGGGACTGTAAAGACTGCAAATCCACAAGTGGATTCATCTTCCACTATAGGGAAGGAACCATAGGTTGGTCTAGTCACAAGCAAGCAACTGTTGCTCTATCTTCAACTGAAGCAGAGTTCATTGCAGCAGCATACGCATGTCAAGAAGCGATATGGATTTGTCAACTTTTTGTGGACATTCGAATAGACATGTCAATACCAATTCCCATTTTTGAAGACAACCAGGGCTTACAAGCTAACACAATCAGAAAGGGTCAATCGTTGGACCAAACACATTGACGTCAAGTATCACCTACTGAGGGACAATCAAGAGCAAGGTGTTATGACATTCAATACTGTCTGTCAGAGAAGGTGACTTCCGATGCACTCAGTAAGCCTTTATTGAAGGAACGTCATAGCTATTTCCAGAAGAAGCTTAAAATAATTATTAAAGTTGTTATTAAACCGACAATACTGTATGCATTATACCTATCTATCCAGAAGCTGCAGTATTATAGTGTGTTATCTATGGTAAGGTCATCCGAGGAAGTACCATCCTTATTGTGTTATATGCACTTGTTTGTTGTTCTCTTCCTGTACATATTTCTCCATGGTGTATGTATCCTTTTGGTAAACTTGATCATATGACAGAAACTAGTCAGGAAGTGTTTTCACCCTTCGTCCCATACATATATTAACACCTTCCCTCCTGGCCTATAGCACAAAGACGGCTGGACAGTGGCGTTCCAATGCTGACTGGGCATCATTTGACATCTTGTCAGGAAGCACCAGTCGCAGGACCGTGTAGTGGAGCGATCTGCCACTGGCAAACGGGAAAAATTAATAAATCCTGATCACTTCCCCAGAGTAGTACAATGTTACTATGTTAACATCATATTGCTCTGGTCACAGTATGTTAAAGAAAAAAATCATAAAAAAAGAAAGAAAAATTTAATAAAAGATTAACATCTTTTAAAAAAAATAAAACTTTTTTTTTCATACTGTCACCAGGCAGTGTCCCTGATCACCGCCACACCAGTTATATAATGATGTTCTACTGCACTGGTGACAGTATGTAAAAAAATAAAATAAAAATAAAATAAAATTGTGATTTTTTTTTATTTATTAATTTAATTTACAAAAAAGTATGTAGCGGGGTCTCTTTAAGGAATATAAAACTACTGTTCCCAGAACCCCGCTGGTTCCCAGGATGTTTGGGGTTATGCCCCAGAGACTCATGGGGGAGGACATATAAGGAGGGGGAGAGGCCTAGTTCGCTCTCTTTGGACACCCCCCCTCTCCTAGCAAGAGGAGATCTTTGCTGAACTGCTGGAAGCACAAGGCCTGAAGCCTGGGCCTTGTGCTCTTTTCCAAAGAGCCCTCTGCCAGCCTAGCTGCACCTGAGAGACATTTTCTCATCCTTGCTGCAGTACACCAGAAGGATTGAAGACTCGGAGGTCGGTGGATTCCTGTTCCTAGACGAAAAGGCAGAGAAAACGGACTTGGACTTGTCCGGGTGGTGAGAGCTGTTTAAAGACAGATGCTTTATCTTTATTATTCGTTTGGATTACAAAGTTGTTCTTCAAGTGCACCACCGAAAGATTGCTAGCGAATATTGTTTTACTGGACTTCCATCTAGATCAGTCAGGCCTGACTGCATAGGTAGATAGTGCTGGGTGTTAGTTTACCCATGCGGGGAAGTAGCTGAAAAAGGGCAGCGTTAGAGTTGCATAGCAATACTTT